>NC_135213.1:758659-853659 GCF_052324685.1 Brachyhypopomus gauderio
TATGACTTTTGCATATTACTTTTATTCAGCAAAGCAATGTTATCAATACTTTAGTCAAATTAAGTAATTGGAGAAAAATTATATTTTTAATGCAAAATACTTCGTCAAGTAACTTTTGCACAGTCAGACTCACTCAGAGTCACAATCTCTCACTTAACTTACTCTCACTTGCACTCACACACACTCATTCTCACTCATATTCAGTCTCACGCATACTCATCCACTTAACTAACTCTCACCTTCACTCACTCACTCTCACACACTCACTTACCCTAACTGACTTTTAAACTCCAACCTAAAAAATTCACAATGAAGCCAGACTAGTCAAGTAGAGCATGGCATGCCCTTTTCCAATGAGCCCTGGATTGCATTAACCTTCAGCAAACCGGAGGTATGACCCTGAAAACACCACGCTTCTCAAGACTTTCTTTTTTGTTAGTGTCATATTCTCATGACCAGTAGCAGTAAAATCAACTAGTTGACTATTTTGTGTAACCCCTAACTCACACTCCAACACACACACACACATACTCACTGTTTAGCAGGCTAAATCCACAAGGAGTGCTGATGCTTTGCTTTGCTTTAATAACATGTGTCATTGTTAGTTAAAACAATGTTTTTTTTATGCAAGGAACAGACCAGGTCATTCAAGGCTGGATGATTAGTCTTGAGGGTCATGTCATTTGTGAGGGCATCCTACCTGCATTCTTGACTGGGCTTGCAACTTTGTTTGCAATGTACTACGTGTTCAACTTGCAGTACCAGGAGGAGGCATCTTGTACTTTGGAGTTCATTCAGAGGTAAGACATTTTGTGTCTTATATCTGTATTTGTGCGTGCTTCATTTCCCAAATCACTCTGAAAGTCACCAACCAATTATTATTTTTATACTGTTGTCTCTCCAGGCGCTTTGTTGGATAAATCCAGAGAGGGGTTCAAAGACTAGCCGGGGCAAGGTGGTCTCAAAGAGGACCGGTAGACTTGTGAACAAGAAATCTTTCACAGTAAATCCTCGTGTCTCCACACTCCTAAAGAATCTCATGGACTTTCAGTGGGACTTCATTTAGGCAAGCAATTTTTCACACTCGCACTAATGCATTCACTAGTAGTGTGTGCAGATAGAGGAAATTTTACCAGTTTTGGGCTGTTTAATTTAATTTTGTTTTGTTTTTAAATTTATTTTATTATTAGCACATTTAATTTTTTAAAGGAACATTTTAGTTTAATTTTACTGGCCTCTCCCAGAAAAATAAGTCCTTTAATCATTGTTTTTTTTTTTTTTTTGAGTTTGAAAATGAGACGGGATCGATTGCCAGATTATTCAGACAATTCACTGAATTGAGTTTGAATTCACAGAATTTGTTCTGAGGTTGTGATTGTTATCATTTTGTTTAATAAATAATATACTTGAACATTTTTATGCTGGACTTATTTTTGGTCAGTTTAGTTTATTTTTTAGAAATCTAATTTGTATGTCAGTGAAGTAATTTCACAGATTACTTACTTAAATTGGACAGCTGTCATGGGGAAAATTTTTATTTATTCAGAATACAGTATACAGACACTAAAATGACAGTCAATTTCATGGTATGTTAATACAATGGTAAAAATCTGTAATTCAGAATATAGTATAGAAACTGTAAAATTACAGTAAAGAGCTGGAAACCCTGCTGCCAGTATTTTACTGTATTTACTGAAATTCACGGTATTTTAATGTATTTTATACAACAGTAAGAAACTGTAATTTAAAATACAGTACAGAAGCTGTAAAAATTACAGTATAGAGCTGGAAACACAGCTGCCAGTATTTTACCGTATTTACAGAAATTCACGGTATTTTAATGTATTTTCATACAACAGTAAGAAACTGTAATTTAAAATACAGTACAGAAGCTGTAAAAATTACAGTAAATAGCTGGAAACCCTGCTGCCAGTATTTTACTGTAATATTACGGGTAAATTTTTTACAGTGTGTATAGTGGTGGATGGAAGCAGACATTTGGCCTGAAGTTTTAGGTAAAACTGGGCTAGACATCTCAAGAACAGAGGTTCATCAATGATTTCTGGGCAGACCTCTTCAGTACTTTCCTCAAAATGAGGAGGAGCACCTATCTGCATATCAGACTGTTCTGCAACAAAGGGGCAGTCAGGGTTTACAATGGAGTTAACAAGGTTTTGTTCCCCATGATCTTTGTGCTTCCTAGATATGTGAGAAGTAAAGGTAGACACAACTGCAAACTTTCTGTTACACTGTTGAAATGGACAAGACACTTCTTTTCCCTCCCTAATGTGCGTTTTCAAATGAGCAAAAAAGCTCTTCAAATTTTCACACCTGATATCACATAAATCAACATGACAAGTCAAGTCTAATATGGCAAATAGCCTAGATGTAATTCCAGAGTTTCGTTTATGTCGATATGTGTGAGTTTTAAATGCTGAAAATTTTTGGAAGGTTCTTTTACAATCTGAAAAACCACACTTAAAGGCTATATTGGCTACATGCCTGTGAATTCGCATGTGCCGAACATGTGCAACAACCGTTCTAGCTTCATGTCCACAAACCTGGCAAATCATTTTAAAATTCGGATGTCATGCATCCAAATAAAAACTCCAAGAATGCTTTAGAAGTAGAAGACATGAATAATTACTACATTAATATTAGTTTGTGTCACTATTAGCAGCAATTAATTATGTGGGCTAACATTTAAGACCAACCTGTTCTACTTGTGCAATTAAAAAAAAATTCTTTCAATGATTAATGACTCCCACAAGGCCAAACAAAAGCAATTTATCAAAGTGAGCAACCCTTCTGGTTGCACTTGCACTATCAAGCTACTAGGGAGCAAATAAAAATTCTCGCAATATGGTAAAAATTACCTTCATAATAATAAACCACAGGGGAATAAATACAAAGGCAGCTTCAAATGATAGTTAAGCAATTAATGAAAAAAAAAATTGTACTAACTAAGTTAACATATAGGCTAACATGTTGATTTAGGTTACTAAATAAATATTAGCTGTAGCGAACCAGACAGCTCTCACATTCAATGCTAGCTAAAACTTAATGGTGTAGAGTTAGACATCTAATCTGTTAATCAATCTGAAAGTCCACAGAACAAAACACCACTTTGTTTGACTGAGGCAGCTTACCTTGTTAATGATACACCCGGGAAGAGTAATCCTCAGGGCTTTTTTACAACGGCAGCATCTGAATGTGGGCGGAGCTGAAGGCGGCTTTGAGAAAATACTGTTCTGTACCGTAAAATGATTTACTTCTTTTTAGCATACGGTAATACTGTAAATAACTATTTCCTTTTCACAGTATTACCGTATTTTACAAAAAACAGCATTTTACTGTTGTAATTTAGCTGTTTTTTTACAGTATTAACATATTTTACAAAAAACAGCATTTTACTGTTGTAATTTAGCTGTTTTTTTACAGGAATTTTTTACAGTGCAAACAATTGTTGAACATCTGCAAGAAATACATGATATAAGCCAGTCACATTTACTTTTCAAACTGAAAGAGAGGCTGGCTACACTTGGGGTTCATGAAGCAGACATAAGTGCCGTTATTGATGTATTAAAAAATGAAGATCTCTTTCGAAGATGCAATTCTCACACCCTGAAAACTAACCAGAGAAGGAAAACAGTTTTCAAAAATAATTTCAATTACATTGAACCAATTCCAATTTGTCTGGGGCAGAATAAGGCAGGCAAAGAATGTTTTGCACAGTATGTTCCAATTAAAGAAACGATCAAGTCTCTATTTCAGATTGACTCAATTAGGGAACATCATAAACAAGTGTCCACATCATTCCAAGCTAAAGATATCCTTCAGGATGTTTGGGATGGAAAACACTTGTCAGAAAATGTGTTGTTTCATGCAGAGAATTCATTTGGATTGATCCTATATCAGGATGCCTTAGAAGTAGCCAACCCTCTGGGATCTGGGAAGAAGAAACACAAAATACTTTGTGTGTATGCTACTCTTGCAGATATTGCACCACATCATAGATCAAGCATTGACCAACTGCAGCTTGTTCTACTTTGCAGAGAGCAGGATTTCAAGCATTTTGGTCAAGAGAAAGTCTTGGGTCCCTTGATAAAAGGTCTTAAAGATCTAGAGATGGGTGGCATTGCTTTTCCTGATGGACAGGTTTGCAAGGGAATATTGTGTTCCATTGTTGGGGACAATCCAGGTGCACATAATATAGGAGGATTCATAGAAAATTTTAGTAAGAGTGAATACTTCTGTAGGTATTGTACCATTGACAGAGCAACTTTTCAAGCAGATCCCCTTTTCAAAGGCGTTAAGCGAACAGTGCAGTTACATAGAGACCACCTCCAGTCTCTGAGTGATAATGCAGCTTTGAGTTCCAGTGGTGGTGTCAAATTTGATTCTGTGTTTAATCAACTAAGCTATTTTCATGTCTGTCAGCCAGGGTTACCTCCATGTCTTGGTCACGACCTTTTTGAAGGGGTTGTATCTTCTGATTTGTCATTATACATTCGTTATCTTGTAACAGTGGACAAGCAATTCACATATAGGGAACTGAATCAACGGATAAATCAATTCAAGTACTTGGGTAATGATGGTAACAACAAACCCAGTGAGGTTAGTGCAGGGGGAGAAAAGCTATCTGGCCATGCTGCACAAAACTGGTGTTTACTCAGGATGCTGCCAGTCTTAATCAGAGACAAAATCAGTAATCCAAGTGAGAGTGAAATATGGAGGCTGATTTTGCAGCTAAGAGAGATTGTTGAGCTCATATGTGCACCAGCTATTTTTACTGGTCAAGTAGCCTATTTAGGAGTTCTAATGGAGGAATATCTGTATTCTCGAAGGCAAGCCTTTCCTACTCAACCACTAAAACCCAAGCATCATTACCTTAGTCATTATCCTGAGCTGATCATTCACTTTGGGCCTCTCATACGTCTATGGACTCTAAGATTTGAGAGCAAACATACATATTTTAAGCAATGTGCCAGAAAATTGCACAACTTTAAAAATCTTTGTGGAACCCTAGCAGAGAGACATCAGCTGTTGCAGGCATTTCTTTATGCTGGAAATTTTTTTCCAGCAGATGTTGCTGTGGTCAAAAGCGCAGAGTTTTTTTTAGGTGACTATAATGATGAGATTAGACAAGCAGTTTCGCATCTCAACTTTGAGTCTCTCAACACTGAGATAGCACATGAAGTTACAGTGAAGGGCACAAAATACAAAAAGAACATGTACATCTTGATTGGTGAACAAGAAGACCTTGTAGTGGGAAAAATTAAAGTAATTCTCGTTCATGAGGGTTTAGAAATACATTTTATTACAGAGGAGCGTCAGGCTGTGCGTCTTCCTGACATGGGTGCTTATAGTCTTAAACCATTAGGGAAAATGTGCTGTGTTAACCACAAGAATCTGCTAGATTACTACCCCTTGCCTGAGTACATGGTGTGGGGCATGCCATTACTAATTCTTCACCATACCTTTCTGTCCTTGTACAAAGATGTCCCTCTTGATTGAAGACATAAAGGCCATCATTCTCAAGGCTTTGCCCAATATTTCTGAAGAAACTTGTGGACAGCTGATCTCTATACTTCAGAATTGTGGAGTAGAAAATAAAGACGACCTACGATATGTACAACAAGAAGATATTTGTGAAGTCTTGCCAGTAATTCAACTCAGGAAACTACTAGAGGCCTTCAAATTGGGTAATGTAGACCTTAATATATCATAAGGGTGGATCAGTGGTTTTCAGTTCTGTTCTAGACTACACTGACTACAAAGATGGTTCCTGAATTGTTCTGTAATAAAATGAATGGTTCTATGTAGAACATTTCATGCTTAAATTGTTGTTTGCATTACAAAATGGTTCTTCATATTGATGGGGAATGTGTTTTATGTAGTTCCACCTTTTGAAAATGGCTCCGAATATAGCACCAAACAGTTATCATCTATGCACTGGCTTGCACATTTTGGAGATTCCTCTGCTTGAACCACAAATTATTTAACTAATTACCATATTAACATGCTGTTTGACTTTAAATGGGTGTGATCAAGCAAGCAAAAATACTTTTAACTATTAAATACTATAAAAACTACTTCAACCACGATTGACAACCACATAATTTATGTCTTTTTGCTTATTGTTTATCTAATGACATATTTGTAGTAAAGAAAATTTTAATTAAATGTAAATTAAACTTCTACCTTTATTTATTTTGTTGCCTTTCAGAGGCAGAGACCCTCACTTTGAATATGGAAGTAATATCAAGCCATTCACCACTCTCCAGCCCAACAGCATGTTCTAATCCATCACTGCATTCAGATTCTTTTCTTTCGCATGGATATGAAGAGTCAAGCTCACCCTCCACATCACTGTCTTCAGAAACAGACAGCAGAAGCCCAAATACCAGACCATTACACATTGCAAAGACATGGCCTGAAAGATTTCAAGTCCCATGGGAGAAAATGCCGCCAGAAATACAAACAGCAATTTCCTCTGGTAAGAGACCTAAACCTCCAGAACGCCGTCAGATGGTCAGAATTCTTGTAAGTGAGATGCGCAAGTTTGAGTTGTGCCCTACACGAGCACAGTGTCTCACTGTCTGTAGAAACATTATTAGGCAGTATCCTAATAGTTTTGCAGACATGTTTCCTGATGGTTCAGTAATGGCTGGAGGTTATACATCACTGCTTATACAAGTCAAGACACGTATTGAGAATCTGAACCGTGAGAGTAACATACGCCATAGAGCCTCAGCATCAAACACTGGAGGTAAGATGAGGCCGACTGACACTTATGGTTGTGTGAGATTTCAGCCTCAATTCCCGCCTGAAGAAACAGAGGAAACAGTGGAGGCAAAACGTCAAAGATTACAGGAGATTTATAGTCAGGAGGGAATGGGTGGAGTAGAGAAATCTGAAGTAAAAAATCTAATGGAGACTACATTCTGTCTTCTGCGTCAGCATCTAAATACAGCACCACCACCTTCAGTCCAAGACTTGAGAAGCCAGTGGCCTTACCTCTTTAATCAGAAGTCAATCTTCTGCCATTTTCAGATGCTCACTGAGATTAATGTGTTGCGAGCTTTGGAGATTTCCATGGCAGAATGTGGAGGACCGATTACAGAATACTTTAAATCAAAATCTAAAGATGCAAATGTAAAAGCTGTCCTCTCGAAAACTGAAGATGTCGAGGAACCAATCCGTGTTGTACAGCTACTTATGACACACTTTCAAGAGAATACCAGTGGGCTCATTTTTCATGCAGATGTGAGTTTACTTTTTGTTTTCTTTTGTTAGAATTTGTGTTTAATCTCGGTGTTATACTTAGGATATGAATCTTTTCATTTTCTTCAGACCAGTGCCACTGCAGCAGATGTTGAGAGGACTCTAACACTCCCTGCAAGTCCTCGTCTGATACTTCTTGGTATGTATATCTGTGTATGACTTTTGCATATTACTTTTATTCAGCAAAGCAATGTTATCAATACTTTAGTCAAATTAAGTAATTGGAGAAAAATTATATTTTTAATGCAAAATACTTCGTCAAGTAACTTTTGCACAGTCAGACTCACTCAGAGTCACAATCTCTCACTTAACTTACTCTCACTTGCACTCACACACACTCATTCTCACTCATATTCAGTCTCACGCATACTCATCCACTTAACTAACTCTCACCTTCACTCACTCACTCTCACACACTCACTTACCCTAACTGACTTTTAAACTCCAACCTAAAAAATTCACAATGAAGCCAGACTAGTCAAGTAGAGCATGGCATGCCCTTTTCCAATGAGCCCTGGATTGCATTAACCTTCAGCAAACCGGAGGTATGACCCTGAAAACACCACGCTTCTCAAGACTTTCTTTTTTGTTAGTGTCATATTCTCATGACCAGTAGCAGTAAAATCAACTAGTTGACTATTTTGTGTAACCCCTAACTCACACTCCAACACACACACACACATACTCACTGTTTAGCAGGCTAAATCCACAAGGAGTGCTGATGCTTTGCTTTGCTTTAATAACATGTGTCATTGTTAGTTAAAACAATGTTTTTTTTATGCAAGGAACAGACCAGGTCATTCAAGGCTGGATGATTAGTCTTGAGGGTCATGTCATTTGTGAGGGCATCCTACCTGCATTCTTGACTGGGCTTGCAACTTTGTTTGCAATGTACTACGTGTTCAACTTGCAGTACCAGGAGGAGGCATCTTGTACTTTGGAGTTCATTCAGAGGTAAGACATTTTGTGTCTTATATCTGTATTTGTGCGTGCTTCATTTCCCAAATCACTCTGAAAGTCACCAACCAATTATTATTTTTATACTGTTGTCTCTCCAGGCGCTTTGTTGGGATAAATCCAGAGAGGGGTTCAAAGACTAGCCGGGGCAAGGTGGTCTCAAAGAGGACCGGTAGACTTGTGAACAAGAAATCTTTCACAGTAAATCCTCGTGTCTCCACACTCCTAAAGAATCTCATGGACTTTCAGTGGGACTTCATTTAGGCAAGCAATTTTTCACACTCGCACTAATGCATTCACTAGTAGTGTGTGCAGATAGAGGAAATTTTACCAGTTTTGGGCTGTTTAATTTAATTTTGTTTTGTTTTTAAATTTATTTTATTATTAGCACATTTAATTTTTTAAAGGAACATTTTAGTTTAATTTTACTGGCCTCTCCCAGAAAAATAAGTCCTTTAATCATTGTTTTTTTTTTTTTTTTGAGTTTGAAAATGAGACGGGATCGATTGCCAGATTATTCAGACAATTCACTGAATTGAGTTTGAATTCACAGAATTTGTTCTGAGGTTGTGATTGTTATCATTTTGTTTAATAAATAATATACTTGAACATTTTTATGCTGGACTTATTTTTGGTCAGTTTAGTTTATTTTTTAGAAATCTAATTTGTATGTCAGTGAAGTAATTTCACAGATTACTTACTTAAATTGGACAGCTGTCATGGGGAAAATTTTTATTTATTCAGAATACAGTATACAGACACTAAAATGACAGTCAATTTCATGGTATGTTAATACAATGGTAAAAATCTGTAATTCAGAATATAGTATAGAAACTGTAAAATTACAGTAAAGAGCTGGAAACCCTGCTGCCAGTATTTTACTGTATTTACTGAAATTCACGGTATTTTAATGTATTTTATACAACAGTAAGAAACTGTAATTTAAAATACAGTACAGAAGCTGTAAAAATTACAGTATAGAGCTGGAAACACAGCTGCCAGTATTTTACCGTATTTACAGAAATTCACGGTATTTTAATGTATTTTCATACAACAGTAAGAAACTGTAATTTAAAATACAGTACAGAAGCTGTAAAAATTACAGTAAATAGCTGGAAACCCTGCTGCCAGTATTTTACTGTAATATTACGGGTAAATTTTTTACAGTGTGTATAGTGGTGGATGGAAGCAGACATTTGGCCTGAAGTTTTAGGTAAAACTGGGCTAGACATCTCAAGAACAGAGGTTCATCAATGATTTCTGGGCAGACCTCTTCAGTACTTTCCTCAAAATGAGGAGGAGCACCTATCTGCATATCAGACTGTTCTGCAACAAAGGGGCAGTCAGGGTTTACAATGGAGTTAACAAGGTTTTGTTCCCCATGATCTTTGTGCTTCCTAGATATGTGAGAAGTAAAGGTAGACACAACTGCAAACTTTCTGTTACACTGTTGAAATGGACAAGACACTTCTTTTCCCTCCCTAATGTGCGTTTTCAAATGAGCAAAAAAGCTCTTCAAATTTTCACACCTGATATCACATAAATCAACATGACAAGTCAAGTCTAATATGGCAAATAGCCTAGATGTAATTCCAGAGTTTCGTTTATGTCGATATGTGTGAGTTTTAAATGCTGAAAATTTTTGGAAGGTTCTTTTACAATCTGAAAAACCACACTTAAAGGCTATATTGGCTACATGCCTGTGAATTCGCATGTGCCGAACATGTGCAACAACCGTTCTAGCTTCATGTCCACAAACCTGGCAAATCATTTTAAAATTCGGATGTCATGCATCCAAATAAAAACTCCAAGAATGCTTTAGAAGTAGAAGACATGAATAATTACTACATTAATATTAGTTTGTGTCACTATTAGCAGCAATTAATTATGTGGGCTAACATTTAAGACCAACCTGTTCTACTTGTGCAATTAAAAAAAAATTCTTTCAATGATTAATGACTCCCACAAGGCCAAACAAAAGCAATTTATCAAAGTGAGCAACCCTTCTGGTTGCACTTGCACTATCAAGCTACTAGGGAGCAAATAAAAATTCTCGCAATATGGTAAAAATTACCTTCATAATAATAAACCACAGGGGAATAAATACAAAGGCAGCTTCAAATGATAGTTAAGCAATTAATGAAAAAAAAAATTGTACTAAGTTAACATATAGGCTAACATGTTGATTTAGGTTACTAAATAAATATTAGCTGTAGCGAACCAGACAGCTCTCACATTCAATGCTAGCTAAAACTTAATGGTGTAGAGTTAGACATCTAATCTGTTAATCAATCTGAAAGTCCACAGAACAAAACACCACTTTGTTTGACTGAGGCAGCTTACCTTGTTAATGATACACCCGGGAAGAGTAATCCTCAGGGCTTTTTTACAACGGCAGCATCTGAATGTGGGCGGAGCTGAAGGCGGCTTTGAGAAAATACTGTTCTGTACCGTAAAATGATTTACTTCTTTTTAGCATACGGTAATACTGTAAATAACTATTTCCTTTTCACAGTATTACCGTATTTTACAAAAAACAGCATTTTACTGTTGTAATTTAGCTGTTTTTTTACAGTATTAACATATTTTACAAAAAACAGCATTTTACTGTTGTAATTTAGCTGTTTTTTTACAGGAATTTTTTACAGTGCAAACAATTGTTGAACATCTGCAAGAAATACATGATATAAGCCAGTCACATTTACTTTTCAAACTGAAAGAGAGGCTGGCTACACTTGGGGTTCATGAAGCAGACATAAGTGCCGTTATTGATGTATTAAAAAATGAAGATCTCTTTCGAAGATGCAATTCTCACACCCTGAAAACTAACCAGAGAAGGAAAACAGTTTTCAAAAATAATTTCAATTACATTGAACCAATTCCAATTTGTCTGGGGCAGAATAAGGCAGGCAAAGAATGTTTTGCACAGTATGTTCCAATTAAAGAAACGATCAAGTCTCTATTTCAGATTGACTCAATTAGGGAACATCATAAACAAGTGTCCACATCATTCCAAGCTAAAGATATCCTTCAGGATGTTTGGGATGGAAAACACTTGTCAGAAAATGTGTTGTTTCATGCAGAGAATTCATTTGGATTGATCCTATATCAGGATGCCTTAGAAGTAGCCAACCCTCTGGGATCTGGGAAGAAGAAACACAAAATACTTTGTGTGTATGCTACTCTTGCAGATATTGCACCACATCATAGATCAAGCATTGACCAACTGCAGCTTGTTCTACTTTGCAGAGAGCAGGATTTCAAGCATTTTGGTCAAGAGAAAGTCTTGGGTCCCTTGATAAAAGGTCTTAAAGATCTAGAGATGGGTGGCATTGCTTTTCCTGATGGACAGGTTTGCAAGGGAATATTGTGTTCCATTGTTGGGGACAATCCAGGTGCACATAATATAGGAGGATTCATAGAAAATTTTAGTAAGAGTGAATACTTCTGTAGGTATTGTACCATTGACAGAGCAACTTTTCAAGCAGATCCCCTTTTCAAAGGCGTTAAGCGAACAGTGCAGTTACATAGAGACCACCTCCAGTCTCTGAGTGATAATGCAGCTTTGAGTTCCAGTGGTGGTGTCAAATTTGATTCTGTGTTTAATCAACTAAGCTATTTTCATGTCTGTCAGCCAGGGTTACCTCCATGTCTTGGTCACGACCTTTTTGAAGGGGTTGTATCTTCTGATTTGTCATTATACATTCGTTATCTTGTAACAGTGGACAAGCAATTCACATATAGGGAACTGAATCAACGGATAAATCAATTCAAGTACTTGGGTAATGATGGTAACAACAAACCCAGTGAGGTTAGTGCAGGGGGAGAAAAGCTATCTGGCCATGCTGCACAAAACTGGTGTTTACTCAGGATGCTGCCAGTCTTAATCAGAGACAAAATCAGTAATCCAAGTGAGAGTGAAATATGGAGGCTGATTTTGCAGCTAAGAGAGATTGTTGAGCTCATATGTGCACCAGCTATTTTTACTGGTCAAGTAGCCTATTTAGGAGTTCTAATGGAGGAATATCTGTATTCTCGAAGGCAAGCCTTTCCTACTCAACCACTAAAACCCAAGCATCATTACCTTAGTCATTATCCTGAGCTGATCATTCACTTTGGGCCTCTCATACGTCTATGGACTCTAAGATTTGAGAGCAAACATACATATTTTAAGCAATGTGCCAGAAAATTGCACAACTTTAAAAATCTTTGTGGAACCCTAGCAGAGAGACATCAGCTGTTGCAGGCATTTCTTTATGCTGGAAATTTTTTTCCAGCAGATGTTGCTGTGGTCAAAAGCGCAGAGTTTTTTTTAGGTGACTATAATGATGAGATTAGACAAGCAGTTTCGCATCTCAACTTTGAGTCTCTCAACACTGAGATAGCACATGAAGTTACAGTGAAGGGCACAAAATACAAAAAGAACATGTACATCTTGATTGGTGAACAAGAAGACCTTGTAGTGGGAAAAATTAAAGTAATTCTCGTTCATGAGGGTTTAGAAATACATTTTATTACAGAGGAGCGTCAGGCTGTGCGTCTTCCTGACATGGGTGCTTATAGTCTTAAACCATTAGGGAAAATGTGCTGTGTTAACCACAAGAATCTGCTAGATTACTACCCCTTGCCTGAGTACATGGTGTGGGGCATGCCATTACTAATTCTTCACCATACCTTTCTGTCCTTGTACAAAGATGTCCCTCTTGATTGAAGACATAAAGGCCATCATTCTCAAGGCTTTGCCCAATATTTCTGAAGAAACTTGTGGACAGCTGATCTCTATACTTCAGAATTGTGGAGTAGAAAATAAAGACGACCTACGATATGTACAACAAGAAGATATTTGTGAAGTCTTGCCAGTAATTCAACTCAGGAAACTACTAGAGGCCTTCAAATTGGGTAATGTAGACCTTAATATATCATAAGGGTGGATCAGTGGTTTTCAGTTCTGTTCTAGACTACACTGACTACAAAGATGGTTCCTGAATTGTTCTGTAATAAAATGAATGGTTCTATGTAGAACATTTCATGCTTAAATTGTTGTTTGCATTACAAAATGGTTCTTCATATTGATGGGGAATGTGTTTTATGTAGTTCCACCTTTTGAAAATGGCTCCGAATATAGCACCAAACAGTTATCATCTATGCACTGGCTTGCACATTTTGGAGATTCCTCTGCTTGAACCACAAATTATTTAACTAATTACCATATTAACATGCTGTTTGACTTTAAATGGGTGTGATCAAGCAAGCAAAAATACTTTTAACTATTAAATACTATAAAAACTACTTCAACCACGATTGACAACCACATAATTTATGTCTTTTTGCTTATTGTTTATCTAATGACATATTTGTAGTAAAGAAAATTTTAATTAAATGTAAATTAAACTTCTACCTTTATTTATTTTGTTGCCTTTCAGAGGCAGAGACCCTCACTTTGAATATGGAAGTAATATCAAGCCATTCACCACTCTCCAGCCCAACAGCATGTTCTAATCCATCACTGCATTCAGATTCTTTTCTTTCGCATGGATATGAAGAGTCAAGCTCACCCTCCACATCACTGTCTTCAGAAACAGACAGCAGAAGCCCAAATACCAGACCATTACACATTGCAAAGACATGGCCTGAAAGATTTCAAGTCCCATGGGAGAAAATGCCGCCAGAAATACAAACAGCAATTTCCTCTGGTAAGAGACCTAAACCTCCAGAACGCCGTCAGATGGTCAGAATTCTTGTAAGTGAGATGCGCAAGTTTGAGTTGTGCCCTACACGAGCACAGTGTCTCACTGTCTGTAGAAACATTATTAGGCAGTATCCTAATAGTTTTGCAGACATGTTTCCTGATGGTTCAGTAATGGCTGGAGGTTATACATCACTGCTTATACAAGTCAAGACACGTATTGAGAATCTGAACCGTGAGAGTAACATACGCCATAGAGCCTCAGCATCAAACACTGGAGGTAAGATGAGGCCGACTGACACTTATGGTTGTGTGAGATTTCAGCCTCAATTCCCGCCTGAAGAAACAGAGGAAACAGTGGAGGCAAAACGTCAAAGATTACAGGAGATTTATAGTCAGGAGGGAATGGGTGGAGTAGAGAAATCTGAAGTAAAAAATCTAATGGAGACTACATTCTGTCTTCTGCGTCAGCATCTAAATACAGCACCACCACCTTCAGTCCAAGACTTGAGAAGCCAGTGGCCTTACCTCTTTAATCAGAAGTCAATCTTCTGCCATTTTCAGATGCTCACTGAGATTAATGTGTTGCGAGCTTTGGAGATTTCCATGGCAGAATGTGGAGGACCGATTACAGAATACTTTAAATCAAAATCTAAAGATGCAAATGTAAAAGCTGTCCTCTCGAAAACTGAAGATGTCGAGGAACCAATCCGTGTTGTACAGCTACTTATGACACACTTTCAAGAGAATACCAGTGGGCTCATTTTTCATGCAGATGTGAGTTTACTTTTTGTTTTCTTTTGTTAGAATTTGTGTTTAATCTCGGTGTTATACTTAGGATATGAATCTTTTCATTTTCTTCAGACCAGTGCCACTGCAGCAGATGTTGAGAGGACTCTAACACTCCCTGCAAGTCCTCGTCTGATACTTCTTGGTATGTATATCTGTGTATGACTTTTGCATATTACTTTTATTCAGCAAAGCAATGTTATCAATACTTTAGTCAAATTAAGTAATTGGAGAAAAATTATATTTTTAATGCAAAATACTTCGTCAAGTAACTTTTGCACAGTCAGACTCACTCAGAGTCACAATCTCTCACTTAACTTACTCTCACTTGCACTCACACACACTCATTCTCACTCATATTCAGTCTCACGCATACTCATCCACTTAACTAACTCTCACCTTCACTCACTCACTCTCACACACTCACTTACCCTAACTGACTTTTAAACTCCAACCTAAAAAATTCACAATGAAGCCAGACTAGTCAAGTAGAGCATGGCATGCCCTTTTCCAATGAGCCCTGGATTGCATTAACCTTCAGCAAACCGGAGGTATGACCCTGAAAACACCACGCTTCTCAAGACTTTCTTTTTTGTTAGTGTCATATTCTCATGACCAGTAGCAGTAAAATCAACTAGTTGACTATTTTGTGTAACCCCTAACTCACACTCCAACACACACACACACATACTCACTGTTTAGCAGGCTAAATCCACAAGGAGTGCTGATGCTTTGCTTTGCTTTAATAACATGTGTCATTGTTAGTTAAAACAATGTTTTTTTTATGCAAGGAACAGACCAGGTCATTCAAGGCTGGATGATTAGTCTTGAGGGTCATGTCATTTGTGAGGGCATCCTACCTGCATTCTTGACTGGGCTTGCAACTTTGTTTGCAATGTACTACGTGTTCAACTTGCAGTACCAGGAGGAGGCATCTTGTACTTTGGAGTTCATTCAGAGGTAAGACATTTTGTGTCTTATATCTGTATTTGTGCGTGCTTCATTTCCCAAATCACTCTGAAAGTCACCAACCAATTATTATTTTTATACTGTTGTCTCTCCAGGCGCTTTGTTGGGATAAATCCAGAGAGGGGTTCAAAGACTAGCCGGGGCAAGGTGGTCTCAAAGAGGACCGGTAGACTTGTGAACAAGAAATCTTTCACAGTAAATCCTCGTGTCTCCACACTCCTAAAGAATCTCATGGACTTTCAGTGGGACTTCATTTAGGCAAGCAATTTTTCACACTCGCACTAATGCATTCACTAGTAGTGTGTGCAGATAGAGGAAATTTTACCAGTTTTGGGCTGTTTAATTTAATTTTGTTTTGTTTTTAAATTTATTTTATTATTAGCACATTTAATTTTTTAAAGGAACATTTTAGTTTAATTTTACTGGCCTCTCCCAGAAAAATAAGTCCTTTAATCATTGTTTTTTTTTTTTTTTTGAGTTTGAAAATGAGACGGGATCGATTGCCAGATTATTCAGACAATTCACTGAATTGAGTTTGAATTCACAGAATTTGTTCTGAGGTTGTGATTGTTATCATTTTGTTTAATAAATAATATACTTGAACATTTTTATGCTGGACTTATTTTTGGTCAGTTTAGTTTATTTTTTAGAAATCTAATTTGTATGTCAGTGAAGTAATTTCACAGATTACTTACTTAAATTGGACAGCTGTCATGGGGAAAATTTTTATTTATTCAGAATACAGTATACAGACACTAAAATGACAGTCAATTTCATGGTATGTTAATACAATGGTAAAAATCTGTAATTCAGAATATAGTATAGAAACTGTAAAATTACAGTAAAGAGCTGGAAACCCTGCTGCCAGTATTTTACTGTATTTACTGAAATTCACGGTATTTTAATGTATTTTATACAACAGTAAGAAACTGTAATTTAAAATACAGTACAGAAGCTGTAAAAATTACAGTATAGAGCTGGAAACACAGCTGCCAGTATTTTACCGTATTTACAGAAATTCACGGTATTTTAATGTATTTTCATACAACAGTAAGAAACTGTAATTTAAAATACAGTACAGAAGCTGTAAAAATTACAGTAAATAGCTGGAAACCCTGCTGCCAGTATTTTACTGTAATATTACGGGTAAATTTTTTACAGTGTGTATAGTGGTGGATGGAAGCAGACATTTGGCCTGAAGTTTTAGGTAAAACTGGGCTAGACATCTCAAGAACAGAGGTTCATCAATGATTTCTGGGCAGACCTCTTCAGTACTTTCCTCAAAATGAGGAGGAGCACCTATCTGCATATCAGACTGTTCTGCAACAAAGGGGCAGTCAGGGTTTACAATGGAGTTAACAAGGTTTTGTTCCCCATGATCTTTGTGCTTCCTAGATATGTGAGAAGTAAAGGTAGACACAACTGCAAACTTTCTGTTACACTGTTGAAATGGACAAGACACTTCTTTTCCCTCCCTAATGTGCGTTTTCAAATGAGCAAAAAAGCTCTTCAAATTTTCACACCTGATATCACATAAATCAACATGACAAGTCAAGTCTAATATGGCAAATAGCCTAGATGTAATTCCAGAGTTTCGTTTATGTCGATATGTGTGAGTTTTAAATGCTGAAAATTTTTGGAAGGTTCTTTTACAATCTGAAAAACCACACTTAAAGGCTATATTGGCTACATGCCTGTGAATTCGCATGTGCCGAACATGTGCAACAACCGTTCTAGCTTCATGTCCACAAACCTGGCAAATCATTTTAAAATTCGGATGTCATGCATCCAAATAAAAACTCCAAGAATGCTTTAGAAGTAGAAGACATGAATAATTACTACATTAATATTAGTTTGTGTCACTATTAGCAGCAATTAATTATGTGGGCTAACATTTAAGACCAACCTGTTCTACTTGTGCAATTAAAAAAAAATTCTTTCAATGATTAATGACTCCCACAAGGCCAAACAAAAGCAATTTATCAAAGTGAGCAACCCTTCTGGTTGCACTTGCACTATCAAGCTACTAGGGAGCAAATAAAAATTCTCGCAATATGGTAAAAATTACCTTCATAATAATAAACCACAGGGGAATAAATACAAAGGCAGCTTCAAATGATAGTTAAGCAATTAATGAAAAAAAAATTGTACTAAGTTAACATATAGGCTAACATGTTGATTTAGGTTACTAAATAAATATTAGCTGTAGCGAACCAGACAGCTCTCACATTCAATGCTAGCTAAAACTTAATGGTGTAGAGTTAGACATCTAATCTGTTAATCAATCTGAAAGTCCACAGAACAAAACACCACTTTGTTTGACTGAGGCAGCTTACCTTGTTAATGATACACCCGGGAAGAGTAATCCTCAGGGCTTTTTTACAACGGCAGCATCTGAATGTGGGCGGAGCTGAAGGCGGCTTTGAGAAAATACTGTTCTGTACCGTAAAATGATTTACTTCTTTTTAGCATACGGTAATACTGTAAATAACTATTTCCTTTTCACAGTATTACCGTATTTTACAAAAAACAGCATTTTACTGTTGTAATTTAGCTGTTTTTTTACAGTATTAACATATTTTACAAAAAACAGCATTTTACTGTTGTAATTTAGCTGTTTTTTTACAGGAATTTTTTACAGTGCAAACAATTGTTGAACATCTGCAAGAAATACATGATATAAGCCAGTCACATTTACTTTTCAAACTGAAAGAGAGGCTGGCTACACTTGGGGTTCATGAAGCAGACATAAGTGCCGTTATTGATGTATTAAAAAATGAAGATCTCTTTCGAAGATGCAATTCTCACACCCTGAAAACTAACCAGAGAAGGAAAACAGTTTTCAAAAATAATTTCAATTACATTGAACCAATTCCAATTTGTCTGGGGCAGAATAAGGCAGGCAAAGAATGTTTTGCACAGTATGTTCCAATTAAAGAAACGATCAAGTCTCTATTTCAGATTGACTCAATTAGGGAACATCATAAACAAGTGTCCACATCATTCCAAGCTAAAGATATCCTTCAGGATGTTTGGGATGGAAAACACTTGTCAGAAAATGTGTTGTTTCATGCAGAGAATTCATTTGGATTGATCCTATATCAGGATGCCTTAGAAGTAGCCAACCCTCTGGGATCTGGGAAGAAGAAACACAAAATACTTTGTGTGTATGCTACTCTTGCAGATATTGCACCACATCATAGATCAAGCATTGACCAACTGCAGCTTGTTCTACTTTGCAGAGAGCAGGATTTCAAGCATTTTGGTCAAGAGAAAGTCTTGGGTCCCTTGATAAAAGGTCTTAAAGATCTAGAGATGGGTGGCATTGCTTTTCCTGATGGACAGGTTTGCAAGGGAATATTGTGTTCCATTGTTGGGGACAATCCAGGTGCACATAATATAGGAGGATTCATAGAAAATTTTAGTAAGAGTGAATACTTCTGTAGGTATTGTACCATTGACAGAGCAACTTTTCAAGCAGATCCCCTTTTCAAAGGCGTTAAGCGAACAGTGCAGTTACATAGAGACCACCTCCAGTCTCTGAGTGATAATGCAGCTTTGAGTTCCAGTGGTGGTGTCAAATTTGATTCTGTGTTTAATCAACTAAGCTATTTTCATGTCTGTCAGCCAGGGTTACCTCCATGTCTTGGTCACGACCTTTTTGAAGGGGTTGTATCTTCTGATTTGTCATTATACATTCGTTATCTTGTAACAGTGGACAAGCAATTCACATATAGGGAACTGAATCAACGGATAAATCAATTCAAGTACTTGGGTAATGATGGTAACAACAAACCCAGTGAGGTTAGTGCAGGGGGAGAAAAGCTATCTGGCCATGCTGCACAAAACTGGTGTTTACTCAGGATGCTGCCAGTCTTAATCAGAGACAAAATCAGTAATCCAAGTGAGAGTGAAATATGGAGGCTGATTTTGCAGCTAAGAGAGATTGTTGAGCTCATATGTGCACCAGCTATTTTTACTGGTCAAGTAGCCTATTTAGGAGTTCTAATGGAGGAATATCTGTATTCTCGAAGGCAAGCCTTTCCTACTCAACCACTAAAACCCAAGCATCATTACCTTAGTCATTATCCTGAGCTGATCATTCACTTTGGGCCTCTCATACGTCTATGGACTCTAAGATTTGAGAGCAAACATACATATTTTAAGCAATGTGCCAGAAAATTGCACAACTTTAAAAATCTTTGTGGAACCCTAGCAGAGAGACATCAGCTGTTGCAGGCATTTCTTTATGCTGGAAATTTTTTTCCAGCAGATGTTGCTGTGGTCAAAAGCGCAGAGTTTTTTTTAGGTGACTATAATGATGAGATTAGACAAGCAGTTTCGCATCTCAACTTTGAGTCTCTCAACACTGAGATAGCACATGAAGTTACAGTGAAGGGCACAAAATACAAAAAGAACATGTACATCTTGATTGGTGAACAAGAAGACCTTGTAGTGGGAAAAATTAAAGTAATTCTCGTTCATGAGGGTTTAGAAATACATTTTATTACAGAGGAGCGTCAGGCTGTGCGTCTTCCTGACATGGGTGCTTATAGTCTTAAACCATTAGGGAAAATGTGCTGTGTTAACCACAAGAATCTGCTAGATTACTACCCCTTGCCTGAGTACATGGTGTGGGGCATGCCATTACTAATTCTTCACCATACCTTTCTGTCCTTGTACAAAGATGTCCCTCTTGATTGAAGACATAAAGGCCATCATTCTCAAGGCTTTGCCCAATATTTCTGAAGAAACTTGTGGACAGCTGATCTCTATACTTCAGAATTGTGGAGTAGAAAATAAAGACGACCTACGATATGTACAATAAGAAGATATTTGTGAAGTCTTGCCAGTAATTCAACTCAGGAAACTACTAGAGGCCTTCAAATTGGGTAATGTAGACCTTAATATATCATAAGGGTGGATCAGTGGTTTTCAGTTCTGTTCTAGACTACACTGACTACAAAGATGGTTCCTGAATTGTTCTGTAATAAAATGAATGGTTCTATGTAGAACATTTCATGCTTAAATTGTTGTTTGCATTACAAAATGGTTCTTCATATTGATGGGGAATGTGTTTTATGTAGTTCCACCTTTTGAAAATGGCTCCGAATATAGCACCAAACAGTTATCATCTATGCACTGGCTTGCACATTTTGGAGATTCCTCTGCTTGAACCACAAATTATTTAACTAATTACCATATTAACATGCTGTTTGACTTTAAATGGGTGTGATCAAGCAAGCAAAAATACTTTTAACTATTAAATACTATAAAAACTACTTCAACCACGATTGACAACCACATAATTTATGTCTTTTTGCTTATTGTTTATCTAATGACATATTTGTAGTAAAGAAAATTTTAATTAAATGTAAATTAAACTTCTACCTTTATTTATTTTGTTGCCTTTCAGAGGCAGAGACCCTCACTTTGAATATGGAAGTAATATCAAGCCATTCACCACTCTCCAGCCCAACAGCATGTTCTAATCCATCACTGCATTCAGATTCTTTTCTTTCGCATGGATATGAAGAGTCAAGCTCACCCTCCACATCACTGTCTTCAGAAACAGACAGCAGAAGCCCAAATACCAGACCATTACACATTGCAAAGACATGGCCTGAAAGATTTCAAGTCCCATGGGAGAAAATGCCGCCAGAAATACAAACAGCAATTTCCTCTGGTAAGAGACCTAAACCTCCAGAACGCCGTCAGATGGTCAGAATTCTTGTAAGTGAGATGCGCAAGTTTGAGTTGTGCCCTACACGAGCACAGTGTCTCACTGTCTGTAGAAACATTATTAGGCAGTATCCTAATAGTTTTGCAGACATGTTTCCTGATGGTTCAGTAATGGCTGGAGGTTATACATCACTGCTTATACAAGTCAAGACACGTATTGAGAATCTGAACCGTGAGAGTAACATACGCCATAGAGCCTCAGCATCAAACACTGGAGGTAAGATGAGGCCGACTGACACTTATGGTTGTGTGAGATTTCAGCCTCAATTCCCGCCTGAAGAAACAGAGGAAACAGTGGAGGCAAAACGTCAAAGATTACAGGAGATTTATAGTCAGGAGGGAATGGGTGGAGTAGAGAAATCTGAAGTAAAAAATCTAATGGAGACTACATTCTGTCTTCTGCGTCAGCATCTAAATACAGCACCACCACCTTCAGTCCAAGACTTGAGAAGCCAGTGGCCTTACCTCTTTAATCAGAAGTCAATCTTCTGCCATTTTCAGATGCTCACTGAGATTAATGTGTTGCGAGCTTTGGAGATTTCCATGGCAGAATGTGGAGGACCGATTACAGAATACTTTAAATCAAAATCTAAAGATGCAAATGTAAAAGCTGTCCTCTCGAAAACTGAAGATGTCGAGGAACCAATCCGTGTTGTACAGCTACTTATGACACACTTTCAAGAGAATACCAGTGGGCTCATTTTTCATGCAGATGTGAGTTTACTTTTTGTTTTCTTTTGTTAGAATTTGTGTTTAATCTCGGTGTTATACTTAGGATATGAATCTTTTCATTTTCTTCAGACCAGTGCCACTGCAGCAGATGTTGAGAGGACTCTAACACTCCCTGCAAGTCCTCGTCTGATACTTCTTGGTATGTATATCTGTGTATGACTTTTGCATATTACTTTTATTCAGCAAAGCAATGTTATCAATACTTTAGTCAAATTAAGTAATTGGAGAAAAATTATATTTTTAATGCAAAATACTTCGTCAAGTAACTTTTGCACAGTCAGACTCACTCAGAGTCACAATCTCTCACTTAACTTACGCTCACTTGCACTCACACACACTCATTCTCACTCATATTCAGTCTCACGCATACTCATCCACTTAACTAACTCTCACCTTCACTCACTCACTCTCACACACTCACTTACCCTAACTGACTTTTAAACTCCAACCTAAAAAATTCACAATGAAGCCAGACTAGTCAAGTAGAGCATGGCATGCCCTTTTCCAATGAGCCCTGGATTGCATTAACCTTCAGCAAACCGGAGGTATGACCCTGAAAACACCACGCTTCTCAAGACTTTCTTTTTTGTTAGTGTCATATTCTCATGACCAGTAGCAGTAAAATCAACTAGTTGACTATTTTGTGTAACCCCTAACTCACACTCCAACACACACACACACATACTCACTGTTTAGCAGGCTAAATCCACAAGGAGTGCTGATGCTTTGCTTTGCTTTAATAACATGTGTCATTGTTAGTTAAAACAATGTTTTTTTTATGCAAGGAACAGACCAGGTCATTCAAGGCTGGATGATTAGTCTTGAGGGTCATGTCATTTGTGAGGGCATCCTACCTGCATTCTTGACTGGGCTTGCAACTTTGTTTGCAATGTACTACGTGTTCAACTTGCAGTACCAGGAGGAGGCATCTTGTACTTTGGAGTTCATTCAGAGGTAAGACATTTTGTGTCTTATATCTGTATTTGTGCGTGCTTCATTTCCCAAATCACTCTGAAAGTCACCAACCAATTATTATTTTTATACTGTTGTCTCTCCAGGCGCTTTGTTGGGATAAATCCAGAGAGGGGTTCAAAGACTAGCCGGGGCAAGGTGGTCTCAAAGAGGACCGGTAGACTTGTGAACAAGAAATCTTTCACAGTAAATCCTCGTGTCTCCACACTCCTAAAGAATCTCATGGACTTTCAGTGGGACTTCATTTAGGCAAGCAATTTTTCACACTCGCACTAATGCATTCACTAGTAGTGTGTGCAGATAGAGGAAATTTTACCAGTTTTGGGCTGTTTAATTTAATTTTGTTTTGTTTTTAAATTTATTTTATTATTAGCACATTTAATTTTTTAAAGGAACATTTTAGTTTAATTTTACTGGCCTCTCCCAGAAAAATAAGTCCTTTAATCATTGTTTTTTTTTTTTTTTTGAGTTTGAAAATGAGACGGGATCGATTGCCAGATTATTCAGACAATTCACTGAATTGAGTTTGAATTCACAGAATTTGTTCTGAGGTTGTGATTGTTATCATTTTGTTTAATAAATAATATACTTGAACATTTTTATGCTGGACTTATTTTTGGTCAGTTTAGTTTATTTTTTAGAAATCTAATTTGTATGTCAGTGAAGTAATTTCACAGATTACTTACTTAAATTGGACAGCTGTCATGGGGAAAATTTTTATTTATTCAGAATACAGTATACAGACACTAAAATGACAGTCAATTTCATGGTATGTTAATACAATGGTAAAAATCTGTAATTCAGAATATAGTATAGAAACTGTAAAATTACAGTAAAGAGCTGGAAACCCTGCTGCCAGTATTTTACTGTATTTACTGAAATTCACGGTATTTTAATGTATTTTATACAACAGTAAGAAACTGTAATTTAAAATACAGTACAGAAGCTGTAAAAATTACAGTATAGAGCTGGAAACACAGCTGCCAGTATTTTACCGTATTTACAGAAATTCACGGTATTTTAATGTATTTTCATACAACAGTAAGAAACTGTAATTTAAAATACAGTACAGAAGCTGTAAAAATTACAGTAAATAGCTGGAAACCCTGCTGCCAGTATTTTACTGTAATATTACGGGTAAATTTTTTACAGTGTGTATAGTGGTGGATGGAAGCAGACATTTGGCCTGAAGTTTTAGGTAAAACTGGGCTAGACATCTCAAGAACAGAGGTTCATCAATGATTTCTGGGCAGACCTCTTCAGTACTTTCCTCAAAATGAGGAGGAGCACCTATCTGCATATCAGACTGTTCTGCAACAAAGGGGCAGTCAGGGTTTACAATGGAGTTAACAAGGTTTTGTTCCCCATGATCTTTGTGCTTCCTAGATATGTGAGAAGTAAAGGTAGACACAACTGCAAACTTTCTGTTACACTGTTGAAATGGACAAGACACTTCTTTTCCCTCCCTAATGTGCGTTTTCAAATGAGCAAAAAAGCTCTTCAAATTTTCACACCTGATATCACATAAATCAACATGACAAGTCAAGTCTAATATGGCAAATAGCCTAGATGTAATTCCAGAGTTTCGTTTATGTCGATATGTGTGAGTTTTAAATGCTGAAAATTTTTGGAAGGTTCTTTTACAATCTGAAAAACCACACTTAAAGGCTATATTGGCTACATGCCTGTGAATTCGCATGTGCCGAACATGTGCAACAACCGTTCTAGCTTCATGTCCACAAACCTGGCAAATCATTTTAAAATTCGGATGTCATGCATCCAAATAAAAACTCCAAGAATGCTTTAGAAGTAGAAGACATGAATAATTACTACATTAATATTAGTTTGTGTCACTATTAGCAGCAATTAATTATGTGGGCTAACATTTAAGACCAACCTGTTCTACTTGTGCAATTAAAAAAAAATTCTTTCAATGATTAATGACTCCCACAAGGCCAAACAAAAGCAATTTATCAAAGTGAGCAACCCTTCTGGTTGCACTTGCACTATCAAGCTACTAGGGAGCAAATAAAAATTCTCGCAATATGGTAAAAATTACCTTCATAATAATAAACCACAGGGGAATAAATACAAAGGCAGCTTCAAATGATAGTTAAGCAATTAATGAAAAAAAAATTGTACTAACTAAGTTAACATATAGGCTAACATGTTGATTTAGGTTACTAAATAAATATTAGCTGTAGCGAACCAGACAGCTCTCACATTCAATGCTAGCTAAAACTTAATGGTGTAGAGTTAGACATCTAATCTGTTAATCAATCTGAAAGTCCACAGAACAAAACACCACTTTGTTTGACTGAGGCAGCTTACCTTGTTAATGATACACCCGGGAAGAGTAATCCTCAGGGCTTTTTTACAACGGCAGCATCTGAATGTGGGCGGAGCTGAAGGCGGCTTTGAGAAAATACTGTTCTGTACCGTAAAATGATTTACTTCTTTTTAGCATACGGTAATACTGTAAATAACTATTTCCTTTTCACAGTATTACCGTATTTTACAAAAAACAGCATTTTACTGTTGTAATTTAGCTGTTTTTTTACAGTATTAACATATTTTACAAAAAACAGCATTTTACTGTTGTAATTTAGCTGTTTTTTTACAGGAATTTTTTACAGTGCAAACAATTGTTGAACATCTGCAAGAAATACATGATATAAGCCAGTCACATTTACTTTTCAAACTGAAAGAGAGGCTGGCTACACTTGGGGTTCATGAAGCAGACATAAGTGCCGTTATTGATGTATTAAAAAATGAAGATCTCTTTCGAAGATGCAATTCTCACACCCTGAAAACTAACCAGAGAAGGAAAACAGTTTTCAAAAATAATTTCAATTACATTGAACCAATTCCAATTTGTCTGGGGCAGAATAAGGCAGGCAAAGAATGTTTTGCACAGTATGTTCCAATTAAAGAAACGATCAAGTCTCTATTTCAGATTGACTCAATTAGGGAACATCATAAACAAGTGTCCACATCATTCCAAGCTAAAGATATCCTTCAGGATGTTTGGGATGGAAAACACTTGTCAGAAAATGTGTTGTTTCATGCAGAGAATTCATTTGGATTGATCCTATATCAGGATGCCTTAGAAGTAGCCAACCCTCTGGGATCTGGGAAGAAGAAACACAAAATACTTTGTGTGTATGCTACTCTTGCAGATATTGCACCACATCATAGATCAAGCATTGACCAACTGCAGCTTGTTCTACTTTGCAGAGAGCAGGATTTCAAGCATTTTGGTCAAGAGAAAGTCTTGGGTCCCTTGATAAAAGGTCTTAAAGATCTAGAGATGGGTGGCATTGCTTTTCCTGATGGACAGGTTTGCAAGGGAATATTGTGTTCCATTGTTGGGGACAATCCAGGTGCACATAATATAGGAGGATTCATAGAAAATTTTAGTAAGAGTGAATACTTCTGTAGGTATTGTACCATTGACAGAGCAACTTTTCAAGCAGATCCCCTTTTCAAAGGCGTTAAGCGAACAGTGCAGTTACATAGAGACCACCTCCAGTCTCTGAGTGATAATGCAGCTTTGAGTTCCAGTGGTGGTGTCAAATTTGATTCTGTGTTTAATCAACTAAGCTATTTTCATGTCTGTCAGCCAGGGTTACCTCCATGTCTTGGTCACGACCTTTTTGAAGGGGTTGTATCTTCTGATTTGTCATTATACATTCGTTATCTTGTAACAGTGGACAAGCAATTCACATATAGGGAACTGAATCAACGGATAAATCAATTCAAGTACTTGGGTAATGATGGTAACAACAAACCCAGTGAGGTTAGTGCAGGGGGAGAAAAGCTATCTGGCCATGCTGCACAAAACTGGTGTTTACTCAGGATGCTGCCAGTCTTAATCAGAGACAAAATCAGTAATCCAAGTGAGAGTGAAATATGGAGGCTGATTTTGCAGCTAAGAGAGATTGTTGAGCTCATATGTGCACCAGCTATTTTTACTGGTCAAGTAGCCTATTTAGGAGTTCTAATGGAGGAATATCTGTATTCTCGAAGGCAAGCCTTTCCTACTCAACCACTAAAACCCAAGCATCATTACCTTAGTCATTATCCTGAGCTGATCATTCACTTTGGGCCTCTCATACGTCTATGGACTCTAAGATTTGAGAGCAAACATACATATTTTAAGCAATGTGCCAGAAAATTGCACAACTTTAAAAATCTTTGTGGAACCCTAGCAGAGAGACATCAGCTGTTGCAGGCATTTCTTTATGCTGGAAATTTTTTTCCAGCAGATGTTGCTGTGGTCAAAAGCGCAGAGTTTTTTTTAGGTGACTATAATGATGAGATTAGACAAGCAGTTTCGCATCTCAACTTTGAGTCTCTCAACACTGAGATAGCACATGAAGTTACAGTGAAGGGCACAAAATACAAAAAGAACATGTACATCTTGATTGGTGAACAAGAAGACCTTGTAGTGGGAAAAATTAAAGTAATTCTCGTTCATGAGGGTTTAGAAATACATTTTATTACAGAGGAGCGTCAGGCTGTGCGTCTTCCTGACATGGGTGCTTATAGTCTTAAACCATTAGGGAAAATGTGCTGTGTTAACCACAAGAATCTGCTAGATTACTACCCCTTGCCTGAGTACATGGTGTGGGGCATGCCATTACTAATTCTTCACCATACCTTTCTGTCCTTGTACAAAGATGTCCCTCTTGATTGAAGACATAAAGGCCATCATTCTCAAGGCTTTGCCCAATATTTCTGAAGAAACTTGTGGACAGCTGATCTCTATACTTCAGAATTGTGGAGTAGAAAATAAAGACGACCTACGATATGTACAACAAGAAGATATTTGTGAAGTCTTGCCAGTAATTCAACTCAGGAAACTACTAGAGGCCTTCAAATTGGGTAATGTAGACCTTAATATATCATAAGGGTGGATCAGTGGTTTTCAGTTCTGTTCTAGACTACACTGACTACAAAGATGGTTCCTGAATTGTTCTGTAATAAAATGAATGGTTCTATGTAGAACATTTCATGCTTAAATTGTTGTTTGCATTACAAAATGGTTCTTCATATTGATGGGGAATGTGTTTTATGTAGTTCCACCTTTTGAAAATGGCTCCGAATATAGCACCAAACAGTTATCATCTATGCACTGGCTTGCACATTTTGGAGATTCCTCTGCTTGAACCACAAATTATTTAACTAATTACCATATTAACATGCTGTTTGACTTTAAATGGGTGTGATCAAGCAAGCAAAAATACTTTTAACTATTAAATACTATAAAAACTACTTCAACCACGATTGACAACCACATAATTTATGTCTTTTTGCTTATTGTTTATCTAATGACATATTTGTAGTAAAGAAAATTTTAATTAAATGTAAATTAAACTTCTACCTTTATTTATTTTGTTGCCTTTCAGAGGCAGAGACCCTCACTTTGAATATGGAAGTAATATCAAGCCATTCACCACTCTCCAGCCCAACAGCATGTTCTAATCCATCACTGCATTCAGATTCTTTTCTTTCGCATGGATATGAAGAGTCAAGCTCACCCTCCACATCACTGTCTTCAGAAACAGACAGCAGAAGCCCAAATACCAGACCATTACACATTGCAAAGACATGGCCTGAAAGATTTCAAGTCCCATGGGAGAAAATGCCGCCAGAAATACAAACAGCAATTTCCTCTGGTAAGAGACCTAAACCTCCAGAACGCCGTCAGATGGTCAGAATTCTTGTAAGTGAGATGCGCAAGTTTGAGTTGTGCCCTACACGAGCACAGTGTCTCACTGTCTGTAGAAACATTATTAGGCAGTATCCTAATAGTTTTGCAGACATGTTTCCTGATGGTTCAGTAATGGCTGGAGGTTATACATCACTGCTTATACAAGTCAAGACACGTATTGAGAATCTGAACCGTGAGAGTAACATACGCCATAGAGCCTCAGCATCAAACACTGGAGGTAAGATGAGGCCGACTGACACTTATGGTTGTGTGAGATTTCAGCCTCAATTCCCGCCTGAAGAAACAGAGGAAACAGTGGAGGCAAAACGTCAAAGATTACAGGAGATTTATAGTCAGGAGGGAATGGGTGGAGTAGAGAAATCTGAAGTAAAAAATCTAATGGAGACTACATTCTGTCTTCTGCGTCAGCATCTAAATACAGCACCACCACCTTCAGTCCAAGACTTGAGAAGCCAGTGGCCTTACCTCTTTAATCAGAAGTCAATCTTCTGCCATTTTCAGATGCTCACTGAGATTAATGTGTTGCGAGCTTTGGAGATTTCCATGGCAGAATGTGGAGGACCGATTACAGAATACTTTAAATCAAAATCTAAAGATGCAAATGTAAAAGCTGTCCTCTCGAAAACTGAAGATGTCGAGGAACCAATCCGTGTTGTACAGCTACTTATGACACACTTTCAAGAGAATACCAGTGGGCTCATTTTTCATGCAGATGTGAGTTTACTTTTTGTTTTCTTTTGTTAGAATTTGTGTTTAATCTCGGTGTTATACTTAGGATATGAATCTTTTCATTTTCTTCAGACCAGTGCCACTGCAGCAGATGTTGAGAGGACTCTAACACTCCCTGCAAGTCCTCGTCTGATACTTCTTGGTATGTATATCTGTGTATGACTTTTGCATATTACTTTTATTCAGCAAAGCAATGTTATCAATACTTTAGTCAAATTAAGTAATTGGAGAAAAATTATATTTTTAATGCAAAATACTTCGTCAAGTAACTTTTGCACAGTCAGACTCACTCAGAGTCACAATCTCTCACTTAACTTACTCTCACTTGCACTCACACACACTCATTCTCACTCATATTCAGTCTCACGCATACTCATCCACTTAACTAACTCTCACCTTCACTCACTCACTCTCACACACTCACTTACCCTAACTGACTTTTAAACTCCAACCTAAAAAATTCACAATGAAGCCAGACTAGTCAAGTAGAGCATGGCATGCCCTTTTCCAATGAGCCCTGGATTGCATTAACCTTCAGCAAACCGGAGGTATGACCCTGAAAACACCACGCTTCTCAAGACTTTCTTTTTTGTTAGTGTCATATTCTCATGACCAGTAGCAGTAAAATCAACTAGTTGACTATTTTGTGTAACCCCTAACTCACACTCCAACACACACACACACATACTCACTGTTTAGCAGGCTAAATCCACAAGGAGTGCTGATGCTTTGCTTTGCTTTAATAACATGTGTCATTGTTAGTTAAAACAATGTTTTTTTTATGCAAGGAACAGACCAGGTCATTCAAGGCTGGATGATTAGTCTTGAGGGTCATGTCATTTGTGAGGGCATCCTACCTGCATTCTTGACTGGGCTTGCAACTTTGTTTGCAATGTACTACGTGTTCAACTTGCAGTACCAGGAGGAGGCATCTTGTACTTTGGAGTTCATTCAGAGGTAAGACATTTTGTGTCTTATATCTGTATTTGTGCGTGCTTCATTTCCCAAATCACTCTGAAAGTCACCAACCAATTATTATTTTTATACTGTTGTCTCTCCAGGCGCTTTGTTGGGATAAATCCAGAGAGGGGTTCAAAGACTAGCCGGGGCAAGGTGGTCTCAAAGAGGACCGGTAGACTTGTGAACAAGAAATCTTTCACAGTAAATCCTCGTGTCTCCACACTCCTAAAGAATCTCATGGACTTTCAGTGGGACTTCATTTAGGCAAGCAATTTTTCACACTCGCACTAATGCATTCACTAGTAGTGTGTGCAGATAGAGGAAATTTTACCAGTTTTGGGCTGTTTAATTTAATTTTGTTTTGTTTTTAAATTTATTTTATTATTAGCACATTTAATTTTTTAAAGGAACATTTTAGTTTAATTTTACTGGCCTCTCCCAGAAAAATAAGTCCTTTAATCATTGTTTTTTTTTTTTTTTTGAGTTTGAAAATGAGACGGGATCGATTGCCAGATTATTCAGACAATTCACTGAATTGAGTTTGAATTCACAGAATTTGTTCTGAGGTTGTGATTGTTATCATTTTGTTTAATAAATAATATACTTGAACATTTTTATGCTGGACTTATTTTTGGTCAGTTTAGTTTATTTTTTAGAAATCTAATTTGTATGTCAGTGAAGTAATTTCACAGATTACTTACTTAAATTGGACAGCTGTCATGGGGAAAATTTTTATTTATTCAGAATACAGTATACAGACACTAAAATGACAGTCAATTTCATGGTATGTTAATACAATGGTAAAAATCTGTAATTCAGAATATAGTATAGAAACTGTAAAATTACAGTAAAGAGCTGGAAACCCTGCTGCCAGTATTTTACTGTATTTACTGAAATTCACGGTATTTTAATGTATTTTATACAACAGTAAGAAACTGTAATTTAAAATACAGTACAGAAGCTGTAAAAATTACAGTATAGAGCTGGAAACACAGCTGCCAGTATTTTACCGTATTTACAGAAATTCACGGTATTTTAATGTATTTTCATACAACAGTAAGAAACTGTAATTTAAAATACAGTACAGAAGCTGTAAAAATTACAGTAAATAGCTGGAAACCCTGCTGCCAGTATTTTACTGTAATATTACGGGTAAATTTTTTACAGTGTGTATAGTGGTGGATGGAAGCAGACATTTGGCCTGAAGTTTTAGGTAAAACTGGGCTAGACATCTCAAGAACAGAGGTTCATCAATGATTTCTGGGCAGACCTCTTCAGTACTTTCCTCAAAATGAGGAGGAGCACCTATCTGCATATCAGACTGTTCTGCAACAAAGGGGCAGTCAGGGTTTACAATGGAGTTAACAAGGTTTTGTTCCCCATGATCTTTGTGCTTCCTAGATATGTGAGAAGTAAAGGTAGACACAACTGCAAACTTTCTGTTACACTGTTGAAATGGACAAGACACTTCTTTTCCCTCCCTAATGTGCGTTTTCAAATGAGCAAAAAAGCTCTTCAAATTTTCACACCTGATATCACATAAATCAACATGACAAGTCAAGTCTAATATGGCAAATAGCCTAGATGTAATTCCAGAGTTTCGTTTATGTCGATATGTGTGAGTTTTAAATGCTGAAAATTTTTGGAAGGTTCTTTTACAATCTGAAAAACCACACTTAAAGGCTATATTGGCTACATGCCTGTGAATTCGCATGTGCCGAACATGTGCAACAACCGTTCTAGCTTCATGTCCACAAACCTGGCAAATCATTTTAAAATTCGGATGTCATGCATCCAAATAAAAACTCCAAGAATGCTTTAGAAGTAGAAGACATGAATAATTACTACATTAATATTAGTTTGTGTCACTATTAGCAGCAATTAATTATGTGGGCTAACATTTAAGACCAACCTGTTCTACTTGTGCAATTAAAAAAAAATTCTTTCAATGATTAATGACTCCCACAAGGCCAAACAAAAGCAATTTATCAAAGTGAGCAACCCTTCTGGTTGCACTTGCACTATCAAGCTACTAGGGAGCAAATAAAAATTCTCGCAATATGGTAAAAATTACCTTCATAATAATAAACCACAGGGGAATAAATACAAAGGCAGCTTCAAATGATAGTTAAGCAATTAATGAAAAAAAAATTGTACTAAGTTAACATATAGGCTAACATGTTGATTTAGGTTACTAAATAAATATTAGCTGTAGCGAACCAGACAGCTCTCACATTCAATGCTAGCTAAAACTTAATGGTGTAGAGTTAGACATCTAATCTGTTAATCAATCTGAAAGTCCACAGAACAAAACACCACTTTGTTTGACTGAGGCAGCTTACCTTGTTAATGATACACCCGGGAAGAGTAATCCTCAGGGCTTTTTTACAACGGCAGCATCTGAATGTGGGCGGAGCTGAAGGCGGCTTTGAGAAAATACTGTTCTGTACCGTAAAATGATTTACTTCTTTTTAGCATACGGTAATACTGTAAATAACTATTTCCTTTTCACAGTATTACCGTATTTTACAAAAAACAGCATTTTACTGTTGTAATTTAGCTGTTTTTTTACAGTATTAACATATTTTACAAAAAACAGCATTTTACTGTTGTAATTTAGCTGTTTTTTTACAGGAATTTTTTACAGTGTATGATGAGTCCGAGAGGAAGTATGTACAGAATGAAGAGGATGGGACCCAGAACTGAGCCTTGAGGGACACCGTGTACGACAGGGATGGTGTGGGATTTGTGTTGGTTGATGGTGATGTATTGGAATCTGTCAGACAGGTAGGATTTGAACCAGGCGAGGGCGGTGTTGGTGATGCCGATCGATTCGAGTCGATTCAGAAGGATAGAGTGTTTTACTGTGTCAAAAGCAGCACTGAGGTCAAGGAGGAGGAGGATGGTGAGAGAGCCAGAGTCAGAGGAAAGCAGAAGGTCATTTATAACTTTCAGTAGGGCCGTTTCGGTGCTATGGTGGGTGCGGAAACCGGACTGGAATGTTTCGTACAGGTTATTTGAGAGAAGGTGGATCTTGAGTTGGTTTGCAACGGCTCTTTCCAGTAGTTTTGACAGAAAGGTGAGGTTTGAGATGGGTCTGTAATTATTGAGGTCCTCCGGGTCAATGCCGGGTTTTTTAAGAAGAGGAGTGATGGCTGCAAGTTTGAGAGGTGAAGGTACTGTGCCAGAGGTGAGGGAGGAGTTTATGATATCTGTGATTAATGGAGCAAGGGGAGTGAAGCAGTCTTTGACGAGTTGAGATGGCATAGGGTCCAGGGGAGAAGTAGAAGATTTCATAGTGGAGAGTATTTTGGATAGGTCAGCAGAGGTTATGGGTGAAAAAGTAGATAGCTGAGTGTCAGGTGGAGAAAAGGAAAATGTGGGTTCCGGTTGTAGGGTAGTGGAGGGTGCAAGCAGGTGGTGGATGGTTTCTGTTTTTGAATTGAAAAATGCCAAGAGCAAGTCACATTTCTCAGGGGTGAATGATGATGGAGTGTTGTCGTGGGGTTTTAGGAGTTTATTTATGGTAGAAAACAGGGAACGTGGATTTGAGGAACCTGAGTGAATAATGGCAGAATAATAATTTGAGCGGGCTTTATTTAGGGCTATTTTGTAATGTTGCATGTGATCTTTGTAAGCGAGGGTGTGGACTGCGAGACCAGTTTTCTTGCATAATCGTTCTAGCTGTCGGAGATGTTTCTTGAGTTTATGGAGTGCCGGGTTGAACCAGGGTGCTGAATGGGAAAAGGTGACTGTTTTTGTTTTCAAAGGGGCCAGTGTGTTGAGGGATGTAGACAGAATATTGTTGTAAGTGTTTACGAGGTCAGTGGGGGTTGGGTTTTCAGGGAGAGTGGAGCAGGATAGACTGTTAGATATGCAGGTGGAAAGAGTCACTGGGCAGATGGATTTAAGGTTGCGAAAAGTGATTTTGCGGTTTTGTTTTGGGTCAGGGGTGGGGATGTCAATGTCAAATATAATGGCTAAGTGGTCAGATATGGTGAGGTCAACGCTGGACATGTTATGGATGTGAAGGCCAGTGGAGCAGACCAGATCCAAGATGTGTCCACGATTGTGGGTTTGGAAATTTGTGTGTTGGGTGAAGCTGGAGCAGGTTAGGAAATCCAGAAAGTCCATTGCATGTTTACAGTCTGGGGAGTCAATGTGCAGGTTGAAGTCACCAAGAAGCAAGATAGATGATGAAATAGAGAAAAGTGCGGTGGTGAAATCTGAAAGGTCAGATAAAAAGGATGGGTTGGGTTTAGGGGGTCGGTAAATAATAGCAGTGATAAGAGGTTTAGGTCCAGGGAGTTTAAAAACCAGATGTTCAAATGATGGGGCTGAGGGGAGGGACAGTGCACGGGGTTTTAGGTTTTGATTAAAAATGGCAGCAATGCCACCCCCCCTGCCCTCGGTACGTGGGTTGTCTAAATAGGAGTATCCTGCTGGGGTGGTTTGATTTAGTGAATAATAGTCCAGTGGTTTTTGCCATGTTTCGTTTAGGCAGAGCAGGTCGAGTTTGTTGTCAGTAATAAATTCATTTAGGATGAGGCTTTTATTGTTGAGGGATCGTGTGTTGAAAAGGGCGATTTTCAGGTGCTTTTGTTTAAAAGCGGTTGAGGGAGTGGTTTGGATAGTCAGGAGGTTGAAAAAGTTCACAGAGGACGTGTTCTGATGACGCGTGCTGTTGTGATGACGCAGGGAGGAAGCACTTGAGCCATATATGTAATGCTGCAGGCCGGAGCCCCGGTAGGCGTGGGTAAAGGGCGGAGCATGTGTCAATCATTTTCGAATGCAGCCAATCAGATACTAGACTTTCGTTGTCAATCAATTTTTATTAAGCCAATTATCAGCCAGAGTTAGCTGTCAATCATTTTTTACTGCAGCCAATCATCTTAACAGATCTGCCAAAAGAAGGCGGAAACTGCACGGAGAAGCTCTTTAAACAGAAGTATATGCCATTCTTGCACAAAAGTAGCTGAATAAAAACATTAGAAGAGCTTTAGACATTTTTAAATCTAAGTTTAAAATACTTCTCACTTATTTTTCTGGAACGGCTTTAATGTTTTTTTTCTCCCTTTATTGCACGTATTGCATCATTTACATCATATATATATGTGGCGAGTGTGAATTGTTAGCGGAGGGGAGGTGTAAATGGACACAAATTAAGTATTATATCGCGATCGATCGCCTTGTATAAGCGCCTCCGCCGAGCAGAGCGTTGAGGAGCGATTTCGATTGGAGGATCGTGCTCTATCTTTTATTATTAATTTTTTTGCTGATGCTGGTCCAGCGTGTCGCGTGCCACTGATTATGCCTCGCCGTGCCAACGGTGACCCGCGTGCCATAGGTTGCCGACCCCTGCTGTAGAGCCTTATCCCTATGTGACGTCAGCGTTTTCCTAAACATGCGTTTTCCCCGTCCACACGAAAACGCCGAGACCGGAGTTTTCAAAAGTCTCCACCTTGGAAGGCGTTTTCAAAAACCTCCGTTTTCGTGTGGACGGGAGGCTAAAAACCTCCGGCGTCGTGTGGACGTAGATATTTTTGAAAACGGAGACAAAAACCTCAGTTTTTAAAAACCTCCGGCGTCGTGTGGACGTAGATATTTTTGAAAACGCTGATCGTGTGGACGTAGATATTTTTGAAAACTGAGACAAAACCCTCCGTTTTTAAAAACCTCCGGCGTCGTGTGGACGGGGCCTAAGATTTGTACGCTAAATGGCTGAGTATCTGACATGGCTGCAACAGATGTCTTCCCCCAACACCCCTGGCCTTATTTAGCTGAAATGTTTGAGTTCCTCGAAAAGAAAAATTATTCGTATTCCTCCTCTGCATTCCGAAGAACACATCGCTGTCATCATTTATAAACTCGCTGTCAAACTTGAAAAAACACATCGAAGTAAGTTCGCCATTAGATGAGTACTACCAACAGGGTGGTTTATATACCCCGGTTAATGATATCACATTGAAGTACACTACATTTAACAGATGCTTTTATCCAAAGCAGTGTGCTAGTACCCGAATTGCAATCTGTGGAGATGCTAAGCGCCAGTTTAACACAGGAGACTCCCACATCAAACATTAAAGCCGGGGACACATACACGCGAATTTGGCCAAGCGAAGCGAACTTTGCAATTTATTCCTATGAGGGAGGCGAAGGCAAGTAAATATGAGCGAAGCAAAATTATAAAAATTATTATTAAAATTATTATTATCAGGGTTGGGGGGCGGGGCGGCGGCATGTGTGTAAAATGTTGGCGGGGGTGGTGGCGAGTGTAAATTGTTGGACACAAATTAAGTATTATATCGCGATCGATCGCCAGTGGTTGGCGCCACAGCGAACTAGTAACTCATTGAATCATAGATGTAGATCAGAGGTAAATAAACTAGATTTTTTTTCAGTGTGAGAAATCGGATGTATGTGAAGTGAAGTGCGAGTGAAAACGGTCTCTGGTAAAGACACGTCAATGCGTGTGTCTCACGCTCATTGCGTGAGAGTTGGCAACTCTGATTATTATTATATTAATTATTCGGCCAAGTTTAATATTATGAGTTCAGTAGCTTCTAGCTTCCCTGTCCCGCCATGTGGTGGACAACGTAGAACCTCAGAAAAAGTCCCCCAAGCTAGGACTGAAGTGGCCGGTTCGAAATTATTGTTCTGTTTGGTGGTGAATTATGTTTTCATATTAAACGGTTTGTCCACTTGTCTACCTTTCTAGTGTGAATTATTAATATGGATAAAGTTTGGAGATGAATGTTGTAAGGATAATATAGGCTAGTTTTGTGTATTTTGTGTTTGCTAGGCAAATGTAAGGCACTGTTTCCTGTTCACCTTTTGATCGAGTAGGCCTAGGGGTTTTGATGTGACGCTAAGAAAAAAAAGGTTTTTACTTTTAATACTTAAGTATTTTTGAAGGCAGATACTTTTGTACTTCTACTCAAGTAAAAAATTGAGGTGAATACTTTTACTTTTACTTGAGTAATATTCAATGCAAGGTAACTGTACTTTTACTCAAGTACATAATTGGTGTACTTCGTCCACCACTGACCCTGAGTTAGGGAATCCCCTTGTCTCTGTAGTTCAGTCTTTGCTCCAGAGTCTAAGCACAGCTATTACTGAGTCCCTTATGGAATCTAACCATGTTATTTAAAATTGTCAAGCCAAATTGGAGCCTTGCACAGGGACGGCAACGAGTTAGACAGACTGAACATAGCTGGCCCTTTTTTTATGTAGACGCGACATCGAGAAGCAGCAAAGAGAACTGCTACGAGCGAGAGATTAAAAAATTGAAATTGTGCAGATACTCTGCTAATTGAGAAATACACGGAGGTGCAATTGTTCTAATCGCAGGTTTAGGACAGATTGTACAGTCAAATAAGGATTGGTAAGTTTCAAAACATTTTAAAAGATAAAATCGTACAGCGGTAAATCTATAGCGAGCAGGTTGGGGCAGAGGCGGATGCAGCCGGCAGTTTTTGGACGAAGTGTAATTGGGGTGGGAAAGCACGAACGATAGTTGTTGACCGGGGGGGTTGGCGAACGAAAGTTGTTCGGGGGGTGGGCGGGGTGTATGTATCATTTAATGACTCGTGCGCTAGGCGACATCCTGCAGCAATTATAGTTTATTTTCATTAATATTCATACGGAAAACTGTATTCTGAGCTTGTGATTAGGCAGGCCCAGTTGCCAATCAGGCCCGCCTGTAGATCCGCCCCTGGGTTGGGGTAACTGTAGATATATATATCTATATATATAATGTACTAGGCTGTATAACGAGTTAAGAGATCAAATGTGTATAGTTATAAAATTTTGTTTGTCATTTTCTTACATTATTGATTTTGAAAATGGGTTGATCTGGTGGTTTAGCGTGACATTGTGTATAATGGAGCTGCCGTTTTAAATGTGTAAAATATATGCGCAACGGCAATTGTGGATTGTACTTTGGGATCATAATGTATGGAACATATGTACAATTTTGAGATGTTTCTGACATGATGCTGTTTAAAACAGGTCAGGTTTTTTGTTGACCCTTTTCTTGGCTACGCACATGGACATTCGTCACTACATGAGGGCCAAGATGGCGAGCCACTCACGAGTTCTCAAAGGATCTTCAGAGTGAATCGACAGCGAGCGCAGTGCAGTTTGAGTAAGAACTGTTTTGAGATCGGATCGCTACGGTAGGAAGGACTTTGATTGGTCGAGTTGCTGTAAGGCGGAGCCGGTGAACTCAGGGAAGATTTAATTTTTCTTCATTATATTGAGGACTGCCGTATTACAACTGTGAGCCAGTGTCAAAGCGCTGTGAGACGTAAAGTAACCGCCAATGTGTTATTATTCTGTGTTTTGAAAGAAAAACTTGTTACATTCTGTTTTTTTTCTCTCTTTTGGTATAATTTGGGTAATCCATAAGACAATATTGAGGTATTACATTGTTATAAAAAGAACATTAATTAGCATTAGAATCCAAAATGCTTTAAATATATCCATTATAAAACAATTAGCTTATTGACCATTAGGAATTAATAATTAGGAATTAATAATTAGGAATTAATAAGTCAATAATAATCTAAAAATACTATTATTACTATACAATACTATAATTGGTAAATATAAAAATATATATATTAGTGAAAATAAAATAATTAGACATCAAATCTAGGAGGATTTCAAGGTAAAAGATTTTATTTTATTTTTTTTAGAAAAAGGGATTCGAGTTTTAATTGGCTAAATTCTTGCAAGCCTTATTGTCTTGTTTAAAACCCAACTTGTTAATGGTCTTTTGATATTTGGAGTCTACTTCTGTTGTAATACCAGTGAGCATAAAACTACTCCTAGAACCTAGAACTGGTCCATAACCCTTCTGGAGTGTAATCTTATTACCTACTGAGGTCAGATAGGAGGGACACACGGGTTACACACACATACTTACATTGATGTTCACAGAGCAATCTTACAGTGCCAGAGTAATGTAACCTGTGCATCAGCTTACTTCAAAACAAACTTTGGAAGTCAAAGGACCTTGTTGGATCTGTCAAGCTCTCTCTGAGATGGAGCATAGTTCCACTGACACAACATCAGCGGTTCTCAAACTTTTTAGTCAAAGTACCACCAATTGTCAAACTAAAACCTCCACGTACCACCTGTATGCTGTATTCTTTATTGTGGATTTGCGCTGTTTCAGATCTTTTAGTTTCTGAATTTCAGGACTTGTCATAATTCTGTTTTAATAAAAAAAATGTTTTGTGTAAAAAAAAAAAACTCAAAGCATCTTTTATTTTCCGATCTCATCTGGCGTACCACCGCGGGGTGCTCTGCGTACCACCAGTGGTACGCATACCACAGTTTGAGAACCACTGTATTAGAGAATGTTACAGGTAAGCATGAACTGCCTGCAGGCATGCAAAATCTGCTTGCTTATGGCCATCAGCTAAGAAACAGGGCACCCCCCAAGAATGTAGCTGCAGGAACGCAGAACTTCTATCACAACATAGGGAAAATCGACATACCACAGTGCCGAGGTGGTCACACGTGTAAATCCGAAGGGCACAATTGTAGCAGTTTTACAATGCTTAACTACTATGATTCTAGGCAATGTCACAGCCAAATGCTCAGCCATACACAACAATAGGACAATTGTTTTTCCAGGTAATGTGTGTCTAGAGACTTTGGCAAGCTACATGTGGGCATGCGGACGACATGCATACCACCGTCTTCCAAAGAAGTGACACGGGTGCTGTTATCCGGTGATGATAGCGCCACCTTTCATTCAATGTTAGGAAAATAAACAGAATGCATTTAAGGCACCCTGCAGAGACATAGGCGATAATGTTTGGGTCACACACAGATGCCTGGGTAATACCAAGATTGTCATCTTTGGGACCCGTGGACAGGCCTGCAGATAGGAACAGGGCTGTCACTTGCTTTCCCAACAGGGGTAGCAGAATTAGTTAGCAAGTTTTTCACAACAAAATCTCCAGTATTATAGAGCACATGAACCTGGCTGTCTCTGCCCCACATGAGACAGGGTCAGGTCCCTGGGTGATATGGCAGAGTATTTGTAACTGGGGGAACTTGGCTGGTCACACTTCGCTTGATCTTGTAATTTGTTTGCATGCCTTGTCTCCTGACTCTTCTGAGAGTCGGTGCAGCAGCATGAGCTTTCAGTTCTCTGTACAGGATTAAGGAGCTCCAGTTGGTGACCAATGCGACGGAGGACTACGATGAAGATCTGCTGGACCGGACGATGATGGGCATGGATTGTGATTAATTCATGTTTCAACATTTGGATGATACTGTATTATAAATCAACAGGAGTTTTCATGTACCCTCTGTAATGATGTTATGACTGGACCCCGAATTGGCGTGGTCTGTGTTTGATGTAATTTGTCTATAAAAGAAAAAAAGGAAGGAGTGTCGGGGCAAAATTTATATTTGGTCTTTCTGTAATCATATTCATCAGTATTCATATATGTATTGACCACTATTAGTAATAAGTGGAAAGGAAATCACTTTATTAAGGTATATTAAACATATGTCAGGCCTAGGACACGTTGATCAGTGTATACTCTGCAGGCCTGTAGTCTCACTCTCTCTTTACTCGTTCTCTCTACTCTTTCTAGTAGTACTCCTTGTGAGTTGAAGGCAGACAGTCCTGATGGTCTTGGGCCTGTAGGTAAGAGCATCTGGTGTCAGAATGGTAGTATATCTGGTACACCTAGCGAACTGGAGGAACTAGGTAGCCATGGCCCGAGGACCCTGGTAGGGGTCCTCATGTGAGCCTTTAGGTCATGGAAGTATGATGTAATCATGTAGCAAGATAGTATAAAACTATGGTCTGTGAGAGGGGGGGCAGCTCTCTCTTGCAGATGCTCTTGAGTGTGTGTAACAGAGATCTCTGGATTGATCCATCTTTCTATTTTTCCATCTTTTGTCTTTAATAAACTTTGTATTTTACTTTGATACCATACCCAACTGCAGTTGACTGTTCTTGCTCACCATTTAGGTTCAAATTTCCACGACAACATTCCATTCCAACATTGGCAAATGAAGCTTTAGCAAAGGTGCTACTGAGGGAAATGAGGTTACCCCAGAGATTGTCAACTGACAATACACTAAGGACTGAAAGAGTTAAACAAACACTTACAGTCATGGCCAAAAGTTTTGAGAATGACACAAATATTATATTTTCACTAGTGGTGGGACTTTAACGCGTTAATTTCGATTAATTAATTACAGGCAAATTAACGAACTAAAAAAATTAACGCATTTTAACGCATGAGACACTTTTTGCACTTTTGTTTCTCAGTGCACGAGTTCCAGGCATACAGATTATATGGACGCACAATAAGATGAGCATGATGGAGATGACTGAAGAGGCTACGCTGGTGGATGGGAAATTTTAATATAAGAAACTTCCAGATGGAAGTACAAAATAGTGTTATTTGCACTTTATGTAGGAAGGAGTTCGCTTATCACAGGAGCACTTCCACCCTTCGTTACCACCTCAACGCAAAACATGTTGGGGCTAACGCACAGGTCAGTAATGATAACTTAACTGATAAATGTATTCCTAGTACGAGCAAACAGTGTCGCCAGTCAACACTCGACCACATGTCGGGGTTCAAATTAAGAAACAAAATGTCAAAGTCCACGTCAGACAAATTGGCCAATTCAGTGGCGAGATGGTTTGTTGTGGACTGTAGACCGCTATCTGTGGTCGAAGGCTTAAGTAAGACGCGGCGAGTTTAAACGCCTCCGCCGCTCGCGTAGGTTCGCGCGAGGTGTGCGGAGTCGCGCGCTACGGTCACTCGTGAAAGTGACCGTACAAGTGGCTTTACAAGAAGCGCTGCAAATTGCATCAGCTGATGCAAGTTACGAACTGCTGTCCAGAAAGAAAATGTCGAAGAAAAAAAATCCAGCAACTGTATGATGAGGAAAGGGAAGTAAAACAGGTTATTGTTAAGAGTGCCACAAATGTGGCTCTGACTGGGGATCACTGGACCTCTGTTAGCAACAAGAATTATCTTGGTGTGACAGCTCATATTATAGATGATCAAATCAAATATATTTGTATAGCGCTTTTCACAACACATGTTGTCACAAAGCGCTTTACAGGATTTACAAGGTTAACAATACTATGAGTCCAAAACCCTAATGAGCAAGCCAAAGGCGACAGTGGCAAGGAAAAACTCCCTAGATGGTGGGGAATAGGAAGAAACCTTGGGAGGACCAAGACTCAAAAGGGAACCCATCCTCCATTGGGCGGCCCGTTAACACACAAATTACACAAAAACAAATTATACAGACGAATACACAAGTTACAAACAAATCACACAATCAGGCTATGTATAAGGTAACTAGAATGAAAGTTCTGGGTGTTGATATTGTCAATGTAGCCTAAATGTCTTATGATGAACGCCAGGTTTTCATTCCGTGTCGGAGCAATGATACTGGTATTGTAGGCTCCAACTGCAGTGTTACTCCCCAAGTGGACCTCGGAGAAGAAAGATATGTGATGTGGTAAATATGTAACAGATTATTCAAAGGCCAAACTAAACAGATAAGTCTTTAGTCGAGTTTTAAACATTGAGACTGTGTCTGAGTCCCAAATAAAGGCAGGAAGATTATTCCACAGTTGTGGAGCTTTGAAAGAAAAGGCTCTTCCACCTGCTGTGATCTTTTTGATCCTAGGAACAGTTAATAACCCTGCATCCTGTGGTATGGTACATCCATAGCGGAGCCCGTGATCCGTCTCACCTGAGGGTCGTTTGTTTGTCTATATATGTCTTGTCTTTGTACCAGTTGACCGCTGGTCATTATATCCTTAATTCGGATCTTTTGCACGGGTTTTGGTTTGCACACTTTCTATTAAACCATCCTTTTTCCCTGAGACTTGGCGTGATTGCTTCCTTTTAGTTGCTCACCCCTGCCCGTCACAGAATGACCAGCCACCCTTCGGAAGCCGCCAGTCTCTTTTACTTTCTCCTTCGTTCGTGGTCATGTCTCGTGGTAAGTGTTTGTCTGCGTGGTGTTTTGTGTGGAGAGCTCCGCCGTGCTTTTGTGTTTTGTGTGTGTGTGTGTGTGTGGCACGGCGAGGACCAGGGCAGTCTGCCCTGGGAAAGCTGTTCATGTCTGTTATTCGTTGCGAGAGTTCCGCCGTGCATTTGTTTGTGTGTGGCACGGCGAGGACCAGGGTGTCTGCCTGGGAAAACTCTCATGTTTATGTTATAAGTGTGTACGGGTAGCGGACCATAGGATCAGTGAGCGTGCTCGTTTGTTATATGTTCAATGTTTCATGTGTGTGACGTGGTCGCCGTTCGTCACTGTTGCCTCGCTCCACGTGTGTCTTGTGTTTAATGTGGGGAGCGACTGCGACTCTGAGCGGCGCGTCACTATTGTGTTTGTATATGTAGAGCATGCATGTTTTTGGTCCCGTTCGTTTACCGTCTGTGCACTACTTTCTGTTTGTCTAGTATTTGCGTGTTCGTTGTGTCCTAGCGTGTTCGTGAAATGTCGGTGTTATATGTAATTCCACGCTTGCTCCTCCCCTTAAATGTGTGTTTGGGGGGGGACCGGTTGTGGTCCCGTGCCACTGGGTATGGCACGGAGGGCGTTGGTGTGGCGCGTTTGTGTTGTATGTCGGTGTGTGGTTGGGTGTGTGTGTGTGTGTGTGTGTGTGTGTGTGTGTGTGTGTGCGCTGTTTCTGTGCAGGTGCTTCTCCCTGGCGGTGTCGTGGTGTTCCTGGAACTTGTGGGGGTCTCCACCTTGGCAGGAGCCCCCTTGTGTTGTGGGGTGACCGGAGCCCGGTCATGAAGAGCCCCTCCCTAGAAGGCTGGGGCCCCCTGATGTTTGGGGACCATGGGGCTCTGGTCTGAGAAACTCCTGCTGGAGATGGAGATCCTCCCTCCTGCCCGGGGTGACCAGGAGGCCCTTGGGGCTGCTCCCTAGCCCGCGTCGGGGGTGCTCTGGGCCTCGGTCTCTGGCGCTCCTGGGTTGGGTGGAGGAGTCCATCTTGCGATGAGAGGCCCCGGGAGGGGTTGGCTCCCCAGGAGGCTGGGGTGACCCCTAGCAGAAGGCAGGGGTCAGCTCTGAGAGGAGGTAGATCCAGGAGGTGAAGTAGCCACGCCTCGGGGAGGTAACCTGCACACACGCACACACTAAGGACGATAAAGGAGCCGTAGCTCCTCGTCCGCACACCATTGGGGCTCTCTGGCTAAACGCCGGTTAGGGCGTGAGGGCCCTGTGACCGACCGGGGCGTGGTTTTGTGTTGTTAACGGCCCGGTCGGTACAGGGTCCCGCCCGGGGAGGTGAGCTGAGTAATGTTTTATGTTTTGTGTTTCATCTCTCGGACTGCAGGAGATGTGTCCCTGCCTGTCCCTGCCTTCCTGCCCCTTCGTGTTTTGTGTGCAGCCGCTGTGTGCCACACACCCAGTGGAGGGGAGTGCGACTTGGTGGGGGGGGTCTGTCACGGTGAGGCGGCCCCCTACCGGCCGCCTCTGTCCACAGCGGCTGTTGTTGTTGTTGTTGTGTGATGTCATGTGCGTCCCTCAGGTGGGCGGAGCCCGTGATCTGTCTCACCTGAGGGTCGTTTGTTTGCCTATATATGTCTTGTCTTTGTACCAGTTGACCGCTGGTCATTATATCCTTAATTCGGATCTTTTGCACGGGTTTTGGTTTGCACACTTTCTATTAAACCATCCTTTTTCCCTGAGACTTGGCGTGATTGCTTCCTTTTAGTTGCTCACAACTGCCCGTCACATCTAGCCCATGTCTCTGTTAAACAGAGTGCATTTAGTCTGTTAACTGAGATTATTTCGTTTACTATCACAGCTTTTGATGCAAGCGATCTAATGTTTAGAAGTCCTAGCCTTAGCTTAATATTGCTGCTCACTTCATGTTGATTATTTAATTTAATTTTAATTAGATTATTAAAACATATCTCCCTGTTATTCCTATATCTGACACGGTTAACAGACACAGACTCAATGGTTTGGTAGGTAGGGAAGCAAGTTCTACTTAGCGAATGCCGTTGGAAACCGTTTTTTTTTTTTCATTTTTGGGTGATGTTGTCCTTAACCGTCTGTCTGTCTGTCGTCAGTTGTATGTATATGATGAATGGAAGATCCAGTCATTTGCTTTGAGCATGCAGAAGACCACTTCTAGGCACTATGGAGATGCCTGTGTAGAGGACTTTATGGCTGTGGCAGAGGCCTGGGAAATTAAAGAAAAAGTCTACCATCTTAAATGGTATTAAAAAACATCTTCTGATTTACTTCAATTCTTATTCTTCCAATATTCTGAGCAAAGCTCCCAAAATTAAAAATTTTTGTCAGAATTTCCAGTGTTCTGAAAACTGTTTGCTCTGTTTTCTGCACTCATCTATTGGTCTATGTAGTAGACTGGAAAAAATAAACAAGATGTTGAAGTTTATGATTATGTTCATTAGGAGTGTATTCAACTAAGTATTTTCATAGTCGAATCTGATTCATCAGCTTTTCCCTTTAGTCGAACTTTTCCCTTTTTCCCTAATTCTTCTTCCGGCTTTCAAGAGAGGCGGTCGCACTTTTTCTCTGCTCCTGCACTCCCTCCCTTCTGCCCTGCTCAGCTTCTTTGTCTCGTCTTAATTTCCTGACGTTCTTCGAACTTTAGCAAAGAAAATGGATTTGATCAGGTGGCCTCTCAACGCAATTGGCATTATTTTTTCCATGAGGAGTCATGGTGCAGGAGAACCCACATGTCTGGACGGACCGTCCTCATCTGGATATGTGTTTGGCTCAGGGGGGGCGTGGCATAGTTTGTGTCTTGCGCCTCTCTCCCTGGAAGATGCTGAGGATGTGTTCTTATTTGGAACTTTGATCACTGGGGTTCTGCTGATTGGATTAGGCGTTGCCCTGGTGTATCGGGAAATTAAAAGAGTGGGGTCAGTTATTGAACGCACATGAAAATTTGATTGATGCAGTGGGTAGAGCTGTTGGAACTGTTGGAACTATTGGAACACAGACTGTGACTGTTAAAAAGCTGGATTTGATCATGGATGGAATCAATGCTCTACGCATGAAATTGGATCTGTTGGGAGACCGCTGCCTTAAAGAGGAGTTTGTGTGCTCAAATTCCCAAGGACGAGCTCCTTGCTAAATTCCTCATTCTTCTTATCTGCATTGGCGCCCAAACAAATCTCTCCCGGAAGGTCGTCGTCTTGGTTACCTGCTCCTACCCCCACACAGAGACTGTCAGAGATGGCTCTCGCCTTTCACCGCGAACTTTGACACAAAAACTCTGTGCCAGGCCTCAAACTGTCAGACAGGCACTGTGCAAAATGTCAAAAATATTTTAAATAAAATATGCCTGCCTGAAAATATTAAAAAATTGCCACACAACAGCAAAAAAATACAAGGAAAGGTTCAAGTAATGGCGTTTAAAAGCAAACAACAAAAAATGTTTATAGGCCTACGCGATGAGACGCACCGCGATGAGACGACACGACTGAAACGACAAACGTTTTTTTTTTTTGCCTTACGCGTTTTAAATGGTATGCCATGTTGGTTGTTGTCGTGCGAAATTAAAGACTTTGATGGCATAACTTGCATGTGACGCCGGGTGCAGCGTGAAGGACGAGACAGGAATCCTTAGCTGTAGCAACCAATGTCACTGCTTTATTTAACAAGTATTGCGCAAGACAGCGCATGTGGGACACGGAACATACACACGTAACGTGCAGACTCAGACAACGACGAGCACAGGACACTGCGCGAGCGCACATTAAATAGACAAACCACATTAGCCCCACGTGATTACGAGACAGGTCACAGGTGAGACAGATTATCACGCTACATAACCCTAACCACGGATATCCACAGACGCAGACAAAGCACGTGGACAACGTATACACACGCCCAAAAGGGAGGGGCCGGGGTCCTCACCGTGACATTGCACTTTACTTTGATTCATCTTTATGTTTTTCAAAATACTTTTGAAATTTTTTAGTAGCCATTATAATCTCGGCAGATGCTACGCGTATTCTGTAGCGTGTTCAGCTCCACTCGTTTGGATTGTGCAACAGCACAATTAATTAATTTATTTATTAATGTGTAGTAAGGAAGATGCCTATTGTTAATGCGCAAACATCATTTTAAAATATTTATTAATAGAAATTAGGATGATTTTATTTGACAAAAGGCTATATATAACGAAAACAAAGACATTTCATGTAACAACTAATGCTTAGCTGCATCCTTGGGCACCCCCATGCAGTTAGAATGGTACATTCGACTATGATGTTCATAGTCGACTAGGGGGTATAGTCGACTATAGTAGAATCAGCGACTATTGCAGGTCACCCCTAATGTTCATTGATTCATTCATCATTCAAACTTAAATTAATATTTCTCATGTTAAATATTGAAATGCGATTAAAAAGCGATTAATTTCGATTAATTACTTACAAAGCTTGTAATTAATTTGATAAATTTTTTAAATCGCGTCCCACCTGTGACGCGCGGGCTGGGCGAAGGATGAGACATGGAATCCCTCTTTTGCAACTGACGTCACTTTTAATAAACACGTAATTTGCGCAATAGCGCACGATAAACATATAGACGTTCAACGTGCAGACTTAGACAACGACGAGCACAGGACACTGCGCGAGCGCACATTAAATAGACAAACCACATTAGCCCCACGTGATTACGATACAAGCCACAGGTGAGACGTATTATCACAGGACATAACCACAACCATGGAGTTCCACAGACACAGACAATACACGTGGACAACGTAAACACACGCCCAAAGGGGAGGGGCCGGGGTCCTCAATGTGACACCACCCCTAATTTTCACATGATCTGCTGCACTCTGGTTTTTATGTGTGTTTGTCAGATGTTTTTATCACATACAGAAATATATTTGCAATCATATTATGAGTAACAAAAGCTTTTATTGACAGTTAGAATGAGTTAATGCAGCAAGTCAATATTTGCAGTGTTGACCCTTCTTCAGGACCAAATCCTGACTGAATGCAGTCCATTCTTATACAATCAATGCTTGCATTTTGTCAGAATGATCTGGGGAGTTTCCAGGCCATGGACCCAAAATCTCTGTTTTGTTCCCTGAGCCATTTATTTATCACCTTTGCTTTATGGCAAGGTGCTCCATCATGCTGGAAAAGGCATTGTTGATCACCAAACTGCTCTTGGATGGTTGGGAGAAGTTGCTCTCGGAGGACATTCTGGTACTATTCTTTATTCATGGCTGTGTTTTTAGGCAAGACTGTGAGAGAGCCGATACCCTTGGCTGAGAAGCAACCCCATACATGAATGGTTTCAGGATGCTTTACAGTTGGCATGAGACAAGACTGGTGGTAGCGATCACCTCGTCTTCTCCGAACAAGCTGTTTTCCAGATGTCCAAAATCAGAAAGGGGATTCATCAGAGAAAACGACTTTACCCCAGTCCTCAGCAGTCCACTCCCTGCACCTTTTGCAGAATATCAGTCTGTCTCTGATGTTTTTTTCTGGAGAGAAGTGGCTTCTTTGCTGCCTTCCCTGAGACCAGGCCTTGCTCCAAGAGTCTCCACCTCACAGTGCGTGCAGATGCACTCACACCTGCCTGCTGCCATTCCTGAGCAAGCTCAACAATCACTGAAACGATGTTAGCTGGTCCTTTTAAGGCAGGGCTGCAATGAAGTTGAAATGTGTTTTGGGGAATAAATTTCATTTTCTAGGCAAATATTGACTTTGCAATTAATTGCTGTTAAGCTGATCACTCTTTATAACATTCTGGAGTATATGCAAATTGCCATTATAAAAATTGAAGCAGTAGACTGTAAAAATGTATATTTGTATCATTCTCAAACTTTTGGCCATGACTGTAGGAATAGACATGAGAAAACACTGAAGCTACTACCCTGCCAGCGCAGGAGCAGTAGAGAGAGCCAATTGCACAATAAAAGGAGGGCTTTTAAACCTGACTCAGGATGAAATGCCTGCCTCTAGTATTGTGGCAGAGCCGCACTCGCCCTCAGGCATGCACAGGCTTATCAGCCTTTGAGACAGTGTTTGGACAGCCTCCAAACACAGGGATGGGAGCGCCTGAATGGGACACACACTTGGTGAATGTACCATTATTGCAGTACTGTATTACCCTGTACAAGTCTCTCTCAACTGTGTCTAAGCAGGTCAAGGCAGTGCTGCCAGAGGTTTTGGAGAATCCACTGCAGGTGCTCCAGGAGATTAGGTGCTGATCAATGATTTCCGCAGATGGAAGTCGAATCAACCCAGGTGGCTAGGACCATTCCAAGAGATGCTGACGACCAACACAGCTGTAAAGACCAGCGGGAGAGCCACGTGGACCCATCATACACTTTGCGAGAAAGCTCCAGAGCAGCCGCCGGAATCAGAATTCCCTTGCTGTTATTCCACATGCTACTCCTTTCAACCCAGAGAAAACATAAACCCGATAGCCTGAAATAAAATTACTGTCTTATTCTTCCTTTTAAATGACAGAATCAAAGGGGGAAAGTGTGATGGAAATTGTGTTATTCTGATTACAAGAAAACTGTCAACAGTGTGATTCAGTATGAAATTATGTGCTCATATGTATGTGTGTGTTGTGACCTATATTAAAGGAATGCACAGAGGTAGAAAATACTATGTTATTTGCCTTGACCCACTGACACATCAGCCATTTCTACGAGCTGTTTCTATGCTAAAACAGGAAAACTACTGTCAGGAGAGAATGCACATGCAAGGCAAAAACTGTCGAATGTGCATTCTCCTTTGTTTCTCAGTGCGCCCAAATGTACAGTAAACATGTGATAGCAATCCTGCCTGCTAAATGATATAAAAGAGAGAGAACTTCCCTCTCTCCTCAGAGTTTCTGTTCTAGACTGAACTCTCATGCTTATTTTATATTGTAATACATTTTTCTTTTAACCGGTCCTCAATTATTTCAGAAATTTCCACAACAATCACAAACGGATTCAAAACAAGTGGAAAAAAACAATTTTTAATATACAATTATTACAAAAATTACTATATACAATTGTTGAAATAAGATAATTATGAAAGCAGAAGACTGGTCATCCTTCAGGTCCTGCATCTTCACACACTGTCTTCAAGGGGGTGTCTTCAAGAGCAGGAGGTCCACAGGTTTGCCCCACTGCACAGTGACCTCTGCTAAAGCGCTGTGCTTTTCGCTTGCAGCATGTAGGTATCAGTAGAGGGTAATAGCACCATAACCCCCAGAGCACCAGAACACTGGCAAGCCCAGTGAGGAGACCTTGGTAGTTTCTCTTCAACCAACTCTCCTTCACATCTATACAGATAAGCATATATCCCCTCATCATTCATGCTTTCATGTTATTAAAATATTCAAATACTACCCCTCTCACTAGGCTTGCAGCAAAATATGTTTTTTCATGTGTATTACATTAAATCAAATTCTATTTGTAGTATCACTAGTTAACAGTTTAAATGTGTGCTCAATCTCACCTTTTTTTGGAGCCAAAGTTATGTCTTTGTTCTTTCCTACAATGACAACAGACTAATTAAGCAACCAAAAATCATGCGTGTAATAATATAATTAAACAATTAAATCTTGCTGTTTGGTATATATATGAACCAGATTGGTATATATATGAACCAGATTACCCAGAACATGACTGAGGTACAGCATATTAAAGCTTTACCTTCTACTGTGACTCTAAAGGTGGATACAATCTCATCATTCCTTATGTCCCGTATGGTGTAAACACCACTATCAGACTCTGTGAGCTCTTTCAGCTGTAGACTGGAACTCAACGATACTCTCTTCTCATACTCAGAGATACACTGAACTATGCGATCTCTGACCTCACAGAGTTTGACAGTGTGTAGACTAGCATCACCCGTCCTGTTAACAAACAGTTCCACTGGCTCTGAGACGGGCACATCCAGGATGAGAGATTCTCCAGGGGTTATGAGCCTGGAAAACTCAGGAGCTGCAATGACACACACACACACACAGGCTGAAGATTACCATCAAATGGGGATACCTCGTTATACTCATAACAGTGGAGACTTACCTTCAATCTGCAGACTCACATCACAGAGGTCTACGCTATCACACTCACAGGTGTACAAGGTCCTCTTAGTGTAATCAACATCAGTGATGGTGAGGGAGAGATCTCCCTTCAGGTACTGATCATGGGACATGTGAAATCCCTCCTTTGACTGACAGGATGACTGGTCACACTGAGCCAGAATGTCAAGTTGTTTATGGATCACAGTCCATGTGGCCAGACCAGAACACATATGATTACAGGGGAGAGTAGCAGAACTATGAAGCTCCACTTTCACTGGACCGAGAGCTGATGTAGAAAGAAGATCTGGGGAAAGAGGAGACAGACATCATTACATTACCAAAACAACTGCTACAAAATACTGATCAAAATTGCCAACTCGCACTGGCTTTAGGTAATGCATGGCTTGAATGACTTATATGCAAATTAACCAAACCTGCAGACCCACCAGACGAAGAAGAGAGAGGAGGTGGAGGATCTGGAACTCTCAAAAAGAAACGGGGTCCCTCTTCAACTTCAATTTTTTCAGAATTTTAATTTAATTTGAATTCATTTAATTAATATTTGTAATTAAAATTTTAAGAAAATCAATCAAACGTATGCAGTGGCATCTGCAGAAAATATGTAGTGGGGGGACAGATGGGGCCAGTAAACATCTTGTGGTGGCACACTAAAAAAGGCCTGATACCATTGAAGTTTTTCAGATTGCACATGTAAATACAGACATTGATGACCCTGGACTATGGTGTATGATACAATGCAAATTGTTTTATTCTTTATTGGATTATGATGTTGCTTGTTGGTTTAACAGTCCCACCAGGATTTCGCGGGCCTTTTTTGTGATTGTTGCGGGCTAAAATATTTGATGTTGCGGGTGTTTTTCAAAAAATTGCGATGGAAGTTGCGGTGTGTTTTTGCTTTTTTGTGAGTACATTGCAATAAGGAGTAAATGTTGTATGGTTTCCTCTATTTAGTAGTGCATTTTAATTATCTATTTACCTATTTATTCAGGGTTGCCAACTTTTCAAGATCGCTTGGAGTGAGATTTGAACCTGGAGGGGGTGGCGAACGTTAATTGTTGACGGGGGGCGGGGTTAGCGAACGTAAATTGTTACCGGGCGGCCAGTAAAATGGACACAAATTAAGTATATCGAGATCGATCGCCAGTGGTTGGCGCCAGAGCGAACTATGGATCAGAGATAAATTTTATCTCTGACTTTAAACTTTATCTCAGTTTAAACGTATAAACTTTATCTCAGACCCTCGCCGCTTGCGTGCGCTTCAGTGACTTCGCGGGCTACCGTTGCATTGTGGGGAATATAGTGTTTGTGCGTGCAAAACACCATCGGGCGGCTGTGGCCTGCGGGCCGGTTCTAATAGTAATTAAATATGATCCAGGGGGCCATAGATAATCAATTCGCGGGCCGGATCTGGCCTGCGGACCTTGACTTTGACATATGTGCTCTATGTGATATGAAATAGTTTGGCCAGGAATGATCCCTCTCAAGATTTTGTATGCCCCGCCCCCTGAAACACAGGTGTTGGGACAGAGAATGCACAATGATCCCTCTCACTTTCTTGAAATGATCCCTCGAAGTGCAACAGCTCGGTGGCAGAAATGGACTTTCCGTCTCTTAAAAGACTATGAAAAATCACTTGGAGTGGATGGGCTGGTGCTAGAAATGTTAAACTTGTTGGAAATACATGTATGAACCCATCGTTGTGAAACAATAAAACACTGAAAACAAAAAAAAAACAGTTTATCCCCGCTTTCATGTAGTGTACCGGGATACTGCTTTTCCCAATCTTTTTGCCATTATTTTCGACGCTCATGCTGCTTTCAGTCTGCTCCTCTTGAACGTATATACGGAAGTAAGGCAGGAGTTTGTCGACATCACATCAAGACGACATCAGTGATTGGTCAAATTTGCGGGAAAGTTGCGGTGATTGGCTGAAGTTGCAACACCGCCCTGAATTCGCAGGGTTTGCTTGAAGTTGCGTTGAAGTTGCAAATCGCAACATCGCGACTTTCTGGAGGGTCTGGTTTAATACCCACACCCACAGCCACTGCTTATCATGGGGTATATCTGCCTGCTATGTTGATTGGCGAGTACAAATAAGGGTATTTCAGTTTCTGTGTGGAGCTTTTTGGGTTGGATCCTTTCCAAAGCCAAAAACTTACCTGCTAAGGTCAGTAGCCCAACCAAGACTGATGTCAGAATACTGTATCTGTTCATGTCTGTGGACCCTCTGGGGAGAAAAACACACCACTGGGGTTAAACTGATTGAAAATAAGCCAGTTCATTTTTGCAGCAAGTATTCGTGTAGAATTTGTAAGGTGGGAACACTTTTTGAGGAACGTGCCCCAAGTGCAGTGTGCTATTCTGTACAGGGCCAGCGTTTATGTACTTGTGCTCCTGCCACAACTCAACTCCATTGTAGAGCTTTGTTGCAAACAAAGCTTTTTTTTCTTTCTCTACTTCTTGTTTACTTCTCATGTTCCATTTTCATTGGCTATTGACTGTACCCGTTGAGTTTGAGTCACTGATTCATACACTAGATTACCCACAGAGTCGAGTCACAAACATTCAAATCTTTGATGTATGGAAATCCAAAGAGTCAAATGCAGCCTCAAACTAAATGCTGTTTTTGTAAAACAGAAAAAACAGTGAATTTGGAGGTCCTACAAAACAAAATATGCCGTTATATAGCAGGATGCTGTAAAATGCACCATTAAAAATGCTATATTTTGCTTCATTCAAATGTTAGTTTAAAAGATAAAAAAGGGTTATGTGCTCTAAACCTGAGTTTTTGTACAGTGCTTTTGTGTAAAACCTTACACTTTTTCTGACAAATCACTGGGTGGAGCTCATTTCCTTATTATAAAGCAACACTTTTAATAATAGACATAATATACATCGGCCATGCGGTGGACTGGCGACCTGCCCATGGTGTACCCTGCCTTCGCCCGGAGATGCTGGGATTGGCTCCTGCCCCCCCGTGACCCCGACTAGCGGGATTGAGCGGTTCAGATAATGGATGGATGGATAATATACATCCCTCCATAAAATCCAACTAGTCCAGAATGTAGCTGCCCGAATTATCACCAGAACCCCCTCCACACACCACATCACTCCTGTTTTACAGCAGCTACACTGGTTACCCATCAAGTTCCGCTCAGATTACAAAATTCTTCTGCTTACATTTAAGGTCATCCACAATCTTTCCCCTTCATATCTGTCAGATCTACTTCAAGTCACCACTCCTTCCCGCACTCTCAGATCCTCTTCTTCCATACAGTTATATGTACCCTCTGCTTGTCTTGTCACTATGGGGAGCAGAGCTTTCAGCCGCTCTGCTCCCCGACTCTGGAACTCACTACCATATGCGCTCTGGAATACAGACTCACTCACAGAATTTAAATCCAGACTCACAACTCATCTGTTTAAAATTGCATTTTCTTTATAAAAACTTACTCTGTCTTGATTGGAATATTTTATTTAATTTAGTTTTATCTTTAATGTTTATTTCCTTTGTCTACTATCATGATTGTCTTTTATTGTACGTTGTCCTTGGGTGCTAGAAAGGCGCCATTAAATAAAATGCATTATTATAATTATTATTATTACATAGATGCCTCATTACGTGCTGGAGCGTAAACCAAGCATCACCGCCATATTTGTTGGGTCTCCTCACTCTAGGCTAGCGGCAGAACCAACTGGAGTCACACCACCACAGTTAAAGACCGCTATTCAGTCATGGTCTTGTGGTAGAGAACTGGGGCCTCAGGTACAAAGACTTGCATGGATTTCTTACTAAAAATTGGCGTACATACAAATCCAGAAAATGGCATATGCATAAAAAAATCCAGATGTATCAAACCATGTGTACGCCGGAATCCACGCACATTTCTTTTGTACATCCCAATTGAGTGCACACAAGAGAGTGGCTGACTCCTCTTGTGAAACGCCCCCCTATAAATATGCAAATTAATTTAAATTTGCCCGGCACCGGAGAAGTTTCCTCTCTGATCTATCTCAAACCATGTCTAAACAGGGAAAGAAGAGGAACTTCACCGAATGTGAAGTGGAGACGCTCCTGAATGAGGTAGAGGCGCAGAAAAACTGGAACTGGCAATGCGCGACTCCTCGCGTTTCTCTCTCCAAAACTCTCTCCAACTCAGCACAAGAGGACAGCTCTTGGAAATCTGAAATGGCTTATAAGCCACATCATGGGCCAAAAAATCATAATGGTCATGGAAAACGCGCTCTCGGCGAATTCGGCCATTAGCAATGGGGGTGCGTGTTTACGACAAACATAGCGGGAAAGCGTTTCAGCTTAACGCTAGGTAGCCGGTCGCAGGAAACCACTTCAAACTTTCTCCAAAGCGCGGCAGCTTCTCATCACCTCGGTAAGTTCTCCGGTATCCATGCATTTTTATTGGTAGTCAATGAGCACTCGGTGAATCAGCACACATGTCTGCGATTCGACTGCACTGGTAGAGTCAACGTGCATCGGGTTTATTTTGCGGGCGAATTTACGGTGCATTGACTCTAGCCTTTTTGCATCGGCAAATACCATGGTTAAATCGGGTGTTTTGTTTTCCAGTATCTATTCCTTATTCTAACGTATTTACAGAGGCAACATACTTTTTATTTTTATTGATTTTGTTTTTTGAGGCAACATAAATGCACCATCGTGTCCTCAGGTACTGACGCAAACATGCAGACGTACACAACAAAGATGGAGGGAAACGAGAGCATTAGCAACGACAAATATATTTAATGCACCAAAAAAGACACACAAATCAAACGTGTGGCAATATTTTGGGTTTTTTAAGCGAGGTGGTCAACTTGACAAGACGCACGCAATCTGCAAACAATGCCGTGGGTCTATCAAATACGTTAGTAGCACAACGAACCAGGCGACACACATGAAAAGACAGCACGGTGTGGACATCTCTGCGGCCGCTACCCCCTCGTAAGTCTAGCAGACAGTAGTGTTGCAGATCATAATTTTCACTATGTTAATACAGTACTTTAAAAAACCGTTCATCTTGTGTTTTAAACGTTTTGTATAAATATAGATGGAGAAAATAACTGAATAATTCACTTGAATAAATTAATGCTCTGTCTGAATATACTGAATTATGCATTTTTTTATATTATGTATTGGTTTTGCTCCATTGAAAAGAACCTGGGGTGAGTTTCCCGAAACGTTCTTAGCGCCAAGTACTTCTTAACCTCATACGTTTCATACGAGGTTACGAAGCGCTACGAACGTTTCGGGAAACCCACCCCAGATGCATACATCCCTTAAATTGTTAGAGAGTAAAGTAGAATTGTGCTAATGAGTTAAGAAAACTGATGGGTTAGGCCAATACATCCTCAAACCTCAACTAACTGTATCGAATGATCATTTATCAAACCGAATCCTCATATAATAAGACATATCGTTATCAAATCATTTTGAATCGCATCATATCGTGAACAGGAGTGATTTGAATCGCATCGTATCGACAAGGGGTTTCAGAATATCGCAGTTATATCGTTTCGGTGACAGTGTATCGAGATGTGTATCGAATCTACCATAGTGGTGAAGATATACATCCTTAATGAGCACGTTACGGTGGTTATTTATTTGCAGTATGGTATCAAACATTGCGTAAATAATGAGATTTATGGTCCTCGGCAGAGGATTTTTAAACCGGAGTTCCATTCTCATATTTCCGGACTTTATCAGCGACAGATGCTGCCCCCCTTCATCGTCAGGGGATAGATTGAAAGCCAGCAATGTGTAGCCTCCTACGTACTCTTGACGACCGATGGAAAGAGCTTGATCTTTAAGGTGTTTTCCCGAAGCCAGAATTAGCGAGTGATATTCGCGAACGGCGTTACCGCCTTGAAAATTCGGTTGAAAAGGCTTAGCGGGATGTTGGGTTCCATCCACATAGAGAGTGATAAACTCTGTGTCGTAGTGTTTGAAATTAAAGGGGTTTTTATTGTAGGCTCCTACTTATGCGTCGTTATCCACCATTCCTATAACTACGGTTTTTGGAAGAGGACCCAGGAACAGATTTTCTTGGGTGAAAACCCATTTTCTTTATTACTGACTTACTGATAGAATTACTACTTGTTGCATCAGGTTGTTTTGAGATAAAATCACTCGATGGACCAACTTTAATAAAACTAGCCTACAGTTACAAATAATACAATATATATTGTATGTGTTGCACAAACGTAACACATTTGTGTTTTTTTGGTTAAAACCAAATATTTAAGTAGCGACGAATCCATGTCCCCCCACTTTTTAATGGTTAAAAAACAAATATTTAAATAGCGATATTTGTGTGTGGGTGTGTGTGTGCATATATATATATACACTACCGTTCAAAAGTTTGGGGTCACTTAGAAATGTTCTTATTTTTGAAAGAAAAGCAGTTTTTTTTTTCAATTTAGCTAACATTAAAAGCATCAAAAATACACTCTATACATGATTAATGTGGTAAATGACTATTCTAGCTGTAAACGTCTGGTTTTTAATGCAATATCTACATAGATGTATGGAGACACACAATGGTACATTGTGTTTGCTAACTGTGTAAGGAGACTATTGGTTATTTAGAAAACCCTTGAAAACCCTTGTGCAAGTAGGTTAGCACAGCTGAAAACAGTTTTGCTGATTAGAGAAGCTATAAAACTGACCTTCCTTTAAGCTAGTTGAGAATCTGGAGCATTACAATTGTTGGTTCGATTAAACTCACAAAATGGCAAGAAAAATACAACTTTCAATTAAAACTCGACAGTCTATTCTTGTTCTGAGAAATGAAGGCTATTTCATGCGAGACATTGCCAAGAAACTGAAGATTTCCTACAATGGTGTGTACTACTCCCTTCAGAGGAGAGCACAGACAGGCTCTAATCAGAGTAGAAAGAGAAGTGGAAAGCCCCGCTGCACAACTGAGCAAGAAGACAAGTACATTAGAGTCTCAAGTTTGAGAAATCGACGCCTCACAGGTCCTCAACTGGCAGCTTCATTAAATAGTACCTGCAAAACGCCAGTGTCAACATCTACAGTGAAGAGGCGACTCCGGGATGCTGGCCTTCAGGGCAGAGTGGCAAAGAAAAAGCCCTATCTGAGACTGGCTAATAAAAGAAAAAGATTAATATGGGCAAAAGAACACAGACATTGGACAGAGGAAGATTGGAAAAAAGTGACAGACGAATCAAAGTTTGAGGTGTTTGGATCACGCAAACGAACATTTGTGAGACGCAGAACAACTGAAAAGATGCTGGACGAGTGCCTGACACCATCTGTCAAACATGGTGGAGGTAATGTGATGGTCTGGGGTTGCTTTGGTGCTGGTAAAGTGGGAGATTTGAACAAGGTAAAAGGGATTTTGAATAAGGAAGGCTATCACTCCATTTTGCAACACCATGCCCCATACCCTGTGGACAGCGCTTGATTGGAGCCAATTTCATCCTGCAACAGGACAATGACCCAAAGCACACCTCCAAATTATGCACAAACTATTTAGAGAAGAAGCAGGCAGCTGGTGTTTTATCGGTAATGGAGTGGCCAGCGCAGTCACTAGATCTCAACCCCATTGAGCTGTTGTGGGAGCAGCTTGACCGAATGGTACGAAAAAAGTGCCCATCAACCCAATCAAACTTGTGGGAGCGGCTTCTGGAAGCATGGGGTGAAATTTCTCCAGATTACCTCAGCAAATTAACAGCTAGAATGCCAAAGGTCTGCAATGCTGTAATTGCTGCTAAGGGAGCATTCTTTGACGAAAGCAAAGTTTCAAGTAGAAAATTATTAAAAAAAAAAAAAAAAACATTATTTCTACCTTGTCAATGTCTGGACTATATTTATATTCATTTTGCAACTCATTTGATAAATAAAAGTATGAGATTTCAGGGAAAACACAAAATTGTCTAGGTGACCCCAAACTTTTGAACGGTAGTATATATATATATATATATATATATATATATATATATATATATATATACACACACACTAGTGGGGAACCGTCAGGGCCCTCTACGCCCTCTCAGAGGGCCTAAAATATTCTTAAAACATATATATATATATATATATATATATATATATATATATATATATATATATATATATATATATATATTCGCTACTGATATATATACACACACACACACACACACACACACACACACACACACACACACACACACACACACACCAGAGCCCACATTCTCTTTTTGATAAGGTAGCAAGTGGGAGTAACAAGGGTGGGGACTACTCTCGGGAGACAAAAGCTCTCTGTGAGAACTTAGTTTAGAGCTGCATTTGATGTGCTACAGATGTGCACTTTTGCTGCTCTCCAATGATCTTTGTAAGGCTGGTCTGGGACATGTTGCTTTATCGGGAAACTAGTGGATGATACGATCCCTAGAGTGTCCGTCAAAACCTTCCCCAACCTGAAGTCGTGGGTGGATAAAACCACCTCTTATCAGGTAGGGGATAGGGTGTGGGTCTCCACCGGAGACGGGCGCCTGGGCAGGAGAGGTAAACTGGGGGAGAAATATGCTGGCCTGTAGGTCATATTGAGGCGCATAAACCCAGTCACCTATCGCATCGGTCTGCCCGAAGACAGACGTGTGTCACGTGCGTTTCATGTGTCCGCTCTCAAGCCATACAGAGAGGGTGCCTTGGAGGATGCCTCAACGTCTCGGCCGCCCTCGCCGCTGCAGTTGTCGGACGGACCCGCGTACCTCGTGGAGAGGTTAATAGACTCGCGACGCAGAAGAGGTGGTCTACAGTATCTGGTGGACTGGGTTGGATACGGACCGGAGGAGCGTTCGTGGATACCGGCCTCTCAAGTGGTAGGCCCCTCCCTTATTGCCGACTTCCACAGGGAGCATCCTGACCGGCCAGCTCCACGGCGACAGGGAAGACCACATGGGAGACGACGGGAGGGGTCCTTGGGGGAGGGCTCTGTCACGGTGAGGGGGCCGGGTCGCCACAGGAGGGCGCGCATCCCGGTCAGCAGCCGATCCCAGCACACACCCCCGAGCACGCAACCACTCCCACCATCACAATCACCAGTATACTGAATCACCTGTTTCTTGTTACGTTGCTCTTTTTAAGCCCGCAGGTCGTCTGGTCCAGTGCTGCACATTACCGCTACAAGAGCGTCTCTGGATCCGGCAAGTATTTCACTTGCGTTCCTTCCCTGTGTGTGCGCTGCGAGCGTTATTTTGCATCACTTTCAGTGTGTGCGCTAAGAGCATTACGTGTTTGGTTGCCATGGAGAATAAACTCCCTTCTGTTCAACCCGCGTCTCCGGCTGCCTCTGACCTGACGCCATCGGTGTCACAATATAACATATCACGCTTTATAACACTATAAATCACATACAATATATAAACTAGATAAGAAATAGTTGTAAGAATGAATGAAAACTATTATTATTAACTTTAAACTGTTATGAGACTGTGATGTGCAGGGATTATGAACGAAAAAGGAAGCGATCATGCCAAGTCTCAGGGGAAAAGGAGGGTTTCATGAATAACGTGGGCTAACCAAAGACCTGTGATGTGATCTGAGTTAAGGATATAATGACCAGCAGTCAACTGGTACAAAGACAAGACATATATAGATGGACAAACGACCATCAGGTGGGGGCCTGCTAATATAGGGTGACCATATTTTTATTTGGGAAAACCAGGACACTTTGTGTGTAAGTTGTTGAGCGGGGGGTGGCAAACATAAGTTGTTGAGTGGGGGGGTGGGGGTGGCGAACGTAAGTTCGAACGTAAGTAACACTACGCTTTAAAATTAATTCTCCCGTCTCTCGTTGAGTACGATGAGGCTCAGGGATTCCGTGTCATGCATTGCCGTGCTGAGGGTCCTAGTGCCTGTAGAATTAATGGCCCGATGAAGGTAATTTAAAAACCAGGACATTTCCTCACTTTAAAAAAAAACCGGGACGCCGTACGTGACATACGGACATGTCCCGGGAAATACGGACGTTTGGTCACCCTAGCTAATAGGTCCCTGAGGGACAAACACAACGCAACAATAACAGGACAACTGCGGCTGTGGACGGGGCCGACTGGCAGGGGGGGTGGTATCATGACAGAGACTTAATTTTTGTCTTAAGTTTTTGGCTAGTAATTAAATGAGTTACAATTAAATAACTCACTAATTGTGTAGTCGTTTTAACAGATACTTCCTTACTTTTACCTAAGAAACAGTTATTGTAATATGTGTAATATGTAAGTAATACACGTTTAAATACCGTCTATTGCAACCTGTGGTTTCTCTGTGGAGGGTTGGATGGCTGGCACCATTAGGGAGAATCTTGTCTGTTCTCACGTGGGCTTGTAATGAGCGCCTCGCGTGGTCATGGGACATGGCCGGTTTAAACTCCGGATCAGTTACGAAACGCTGCGCTTCAAGCTATAAACATCAGTATCGAGTGTCCCAGCACTAACTACTATTACGAATTAACTATAAGTTACGAAATAACTAATATCTAATGGCCCATTTCCACTAGGGCCTGCTTGGTGCGGTACGGTTCAATTCGCTATGGTTTGTGAGTGTTTCCATTAGGGATGCACCGAAATGAAAATTCTTAGCCGAAACCGAAAACCGAAAATGAGGAAACCAAGGCCGAAAGCCGAAAACCGAAACACCGAAATACATTATGCCAATTATTAGTAACATTGGATTTATGGCTAACCTCACTAAAATCAAGGCATTACTATTCAAAGAATAAATCAACTACAAAATTTGATTTGAAAATATTTATTTAGCACTGACATTACAGTAATGCATATTATAAAGTAAAATTAGTGGTGGGCCGTTAACGGCGATACCGCTGACAACGGCCGACCACTAATTAAATTTAACTCGCTTGCAGACCGTTTTTATCTGAGAGGATAAATATATGTATTTTATACGAGTTAAATTTAATTATAACTGACTGGCCTGAAAGATAAATATAAATTCTCTCATAAAAACGTGACGTGAGTTGCAACAACATTAAACAGCTCAGGTAAACACACTTCTGAGAAATGTCGTCTGCTCGGCAAAACATAACGGGGCTCAATGTGCTCTATTAGCCTACGAAATCCCTACGACAGAGAACGGCTGATCGTCTAAGGCAACGAGTTCCATAATTTTTGGTGTAATGTCCTTTGCCTTGGCGCCATCACTGGAAAACTTTTTTGCTAGCTTTATCCAAATAAGCTCGTGCAGGTAGCGATTTTTGCTTGCGTCATCACAGCACATTGTTTCGGCCGTGTTGTTTCGGTGATGAAAGTATTTCGGCCGAAAACCGAAAATGCAAATTTAAGCCATTTCGGCCGAAAATTTTCGGTGGCCGAATTTTCGGTGCATCCCTAGTTTCCATTAGTACCAGGTCCCAGTTTGCCGGTACTTTCGGGTACTTTTTTCGTACCCACTCACTCGAGGTTCTAACCGTTCCAAAGCGGTACAGTTATGTGACGTGGAAAAACAGCATGACACTGATTGGCCAGGGAGTGTCGTCACAGGTTGCGACAGGAGAGCGACTCCTCCGCTATGGACTCCTCAGCCATTTTTAAAACCCAAGGAGAGAAGTCTGTTCCCTGGTCAAACGCCGAGGTACAAACCTTTCTGTTAATAATCAGCGATCAAAAAATCCAGGGCGATCTGGACGGGGCCACTAGAAATGTAAAGGTTTTTAGCGAAGTTTCCGCGCTAATGGCCACTCATGGCAACCAGCGGCGCCGGTCGGTCCAAGCTAAAAAAGCTTAAAAGCGATTACCGGGCGGTGAAGGACCATAACGGACGCAGCGGAGCAAACCACAAAGACTGGAAATTGTTCCAGCAAATGGATGCCATATACGGTCACCGGCCAGCCAGTAACGAAAGAGAAAACGTGCTGGACACGACAATGTCGGTGCTGGAGGCCATGGAGAATGGTGAGTGTATTGTGATTTCACAGTTTTACTAGACTCGTAAAAGATGTAATATGAACGTAATATGAACGCATCTATTGTAAACGCAGGAATTTAGAGCTGTGTTTGTAGTTAATGTTACCACCACAGTCACTACTGTACAATAGCTAGCTCTTAGCCTTGCTAGTTGCTAGTTAGCTGTAGCCATAAACAAAGCATGAGCAGCGATGACGTGCTACACATTTTGTGCAGTTACGCTATGTTGCTTTCACGGGAATGCTTGTGTTTAATATTTGTTATTTTTTACGTTCAAGATTCCCCTTCCACTGACGAGGCGAGCGCCTCTTTGGAACCTCCCGCCTCCCCCGCATCATCCGAGCAGCGTGAGGCGCACATCCAGCTGCTGCTCCGTGATTGTCGCGAGGCCCGGGAACAAGAAGCCGAGCTGAGGAGAGCGGAGTTGGCGGAAAATGTTTCCTTCAACCGGGCTTTCCTCGGGGTGCTTGGCGAACTTGTGGACACCATGCGAGACAGACGCCAGTAAAAGCACACAAAATGTTGCTTGTAGTACTATAAATATTTATTTCATATAAAGCTATACGTTATTTTTAGGTAATTTGCTTTTTGCACTTTTTTAACTATAACTATATTATTTACATATTTTGTACTTCAAACTTTATTATGAAATATAGATATTTAATTTCATTTGATTGTATGACCATAGGCGGAGCCAAAGCAGGGGCCGGGGTGGCACTGGACCCCCCTGAATTCTGATTGGCCACCCCAAGTGCCCCCCCAGATGACTGACATGTCACCGCATCGCACATCTTGTTGAGAGCCTGTTGCGTTTTGTAATCGGTAATAATACTCAATGCTCAATTTCATTTAGCACATGCAAGCAGCAGGCACGACAGAGAAATTTTTTCAAACAAACGTGTTGTGCGGAATTCCGACTCCCCTCGTTTGCACACGCATAAAGACGCTACAGATGATATTCGGGAGGTACAGTGATTATAACTTAGTTCATTGAGCACACTAGTTTTGTCCTAACTAGATATTTAGACATAATACTGCTGTAATACTGCGATGTCGTGATCCGAGGTGAACTTCGGTATAGCCAGTGTGTATTTTATTTAAAATAATTAACACCTTTGAGCCAATGTGGCTTTGGACATAGATAATGCAGTTTGCTGTGATGGATAATTAAAACCTAGCTCTTATTTATGCATAGAAACATAAATCGATAATATAATCTGTAGCGTCTTTATGCGGATAAACGAGGGTTGTCGGAATGCCCCACAACACCGGCTGAAAGCAAAAAGTGTCGTGAAATGCTACAGGCACCGTTCAGAAACTGATCAGGGGTGAGTTTCCCAAAACGTTCTTAGCGCTAAGTAGGCTACTTCGTAACCCCGTACATTTCATACGAGGTTACGAAGTACTAGCGCTAAGAACGTTTTGGGAAACTCACCCCAGTTCAGTTAAATGTGTTCAGTTCAGTAGATATATGCGGCTTTTAGCCCGGTGCAGCTTATAAAACATTTTCCTTTTTTTTTTTAACTCTGTAGGTGTGGGTAATAGAATGAATTATATTATAAATAAATAGTAAAAAAAAGACACTTTTCTAGGAAAAATAATATTATACTACACATTACATCTACAGTGGTTTCTTTGCCCCGACTTAGGTTTGTGTGACCGTGTCAGTGATGTAAGTTACTGAAATGTACTCGTGCAATTAATTATTTCAAAAACAGTCACTCACTGATCGAGGGAATGCTGAAAGCAGCTTTCCTATTTGGTATATTTGGATTGTAAGATATGCCAGAAGTAGCACATCTGTGTTTTTACTTTTACATGTTGTACATTTTGCACATTGTTAAAAAACTGCAAATTTCATACACAAATCTGATCTCCTGCGTGCTTAAGATGTACTTGATATGAAAAGTATAACATTTACAGATTTTGATTGCAATTGAATGCTTTTCTTAAATATACATTGTCATAGTCTATGGACCCCCTAAAATAGCTTTGGCCACCCTCTGGCCACCCCAAGGATAAAAGTCTAGCTCCGCCACTGTGTATGACTGATGCTTTTTATGCAGGGTGTGTTCAGCCTGTTTGAGCAATACCAAATTATTATCAATAATTAGAGCAACCACATACAATAATGAAGATAAAGATAAATAAGACACAATAATGATATGTGTTAAGGGGCATCGACCGGTGTTGTGGTCGCATACAAATGATGTCACGACACTACAACCTGCGCGCCAACAGCGACTCCACCCACATTGTGGTGGTCCAACATTGTAATGGAAACACAACGCGACCGTACAGTTCCGTTGCGAATCGATCCGTATCGAACCGTGCCGCGCCAAGCAGGCCCTAGTGGAAATGCGCCATAATACGATACAGACAGTGAATTACATAGGGCAGCGGTTCTCAAACTTTTTAGTCAAAGTACCACCAAAAAAACCATGCTTTGGGGGGGGTCGTCGAACGTAAGTTGTTACTGTGCGTTCACACCGAAAGCGACGAGAGCGACACGGCGACAGGAAGTCATTCATCTTCAATGAGAGTGATCGACACCCAGTGATGCGGCGTGGCGCGACGCGAAGTGAGCGATTCGAGCGACACGAACAAGTTGAGCTTGGCTCAACTTTATGGAAATGAGCAGTGACGCGCGGCGGTGACTACCAATCTGAAAGTATGTTTGCACCCTCCTCCGAAACCGCACCTCTGACTTTGGTTCCTACTGATTATTTGTTCCGATTGCAAAATGGAGGAGAGATTAATAGTGGCTGTCTCTGGATGTCCCGCACTTTACGATGTTTATTTTTGGAGGGAATACTGTTCATTTGTTAAAAAACATCTGCAATAAATTAGCGTATACCCTATTATTGGTTATGATTTTTTTAATTCCTGTTTGATATTTGGGACTGGGGTAAAAAGTAAAAAAATACATAAACATTTTAGGTTTATATACTATATGTGTTTTATACGCACACTATGTTTTATACACGCACTCCTTTATAATCGTGTGTCCTGTAATCAGGGCCGGCCCTTCCATTAGGCGATATAGGCAAATGGACAGCGCCGGCTGTCCAGGGGGGCGCTCGAGTGCATGCGGGTTTTTTTGTTTTTTTTTTTTTTTAACAAATGAACAATTAATAAATGTGAAAACAAGCAAAGTCCACATAATCATAATTTCATTGTTTAATAATATTAGTCAAATTAATTATTCTTATAATAACAACACACGACACCTATCACCCGCGCACCATCCCGACCTCCCCCGCGCACCTCGTTACTGTTTCTCTGTACACCACAGAGTGAGTGACATCTCCCTGTAAAGACCTCAAAAAGGCAGAAGTCCTCTGGTGCCCAGGGTAGAAAAATGAGAAACATGGAGGAGGAAAGGCGGCAAAAAACAGGTAATATAATGGTAATATGTGATGAATTAACACTATACCATTGGCGAAGCGTCAGGGACTTCAACGCCTTCTCTGAAGGTTAATTGATCTTAAAAAGGATGCTTTATCTATTATATGTAATATATGTTAATAACGCTTCACCAATAATTTGTATTTTTCCTATAAATCGGCTTTCAAATCCACTTTTCGTACTTGTGCTTGAAAAAAACCTCAGCGGTGAAATAAAAAATCAACCAATCAGAATATTTCACACCGTTTTTTCTAGGTAAAAGAGAGAAAGGCCCTTTTACATTGAGAGCTTTTATTATAGATTGGCAGTTTTATCAACCAATCATATTATCGAATTAGAATCGTGGGGGCGTGCTGCAATGGTCTCTCATTTTTATTTGAAACAAATCCAAAATGTTGCCAATCTGTAGCTGTTGTGTTTTTCTTTGAAACCAGCTCGCTTGACTCACAACTAACACTCAATCGTCATTGTGGCTTTTTCCCCTCTGTATGATCTGTCATCATACTGCCCAATCCTAGTAGGTGCAATGATTAGCTTAGCTTAAAATAAATATATACTGTTCATTGCGGATGCACTTTTGAAATAATAATGTTGCAGTAGGCAAATTGCCCTGATTTGCACTGGTGGTAGTTGTTGTTTTTAATTTATTTTTTTTATTTATTATTAATATTTAAAAGTTGTTCTCTGCACTACGTTATGTAAAATAGTTTTTAAATATTTTTTGTGCAACACCTTTATATTTATTGCTTGTTATATGGTAATATTTAAGTCATTTGCTTTTTATTTGTTTCTTTAATAGTGACACAATCAACCCGATGATTGATGATACAGGGGGCACCAACCAAAATCTCGCCTAGGGCACCACATTGGTCAGGGCCGGCTCTGCCTGTAATCAATAGATTAAAATAAATACTGCGTCCTGCTTTAAAAACGTGATTTGCATATCTGTCACGTGCTGCATGCCGGCGTGATGTTGGACACGCCCCCACGCGACGCGATGCTGGCGACTCGGCGACGGAGAGCGATTTTATCCCTTTCGGTGTGAACGCACAGTTACGGGGGGGACGACGACACGAATTAAGTATATCGCGATCTATCGATCGCCGGTGGTTGGCGCCAGAGCGAACTAGTAACTCATTTAATCATAGATGTAGATCAGAGGTAAATAAACTAGATTTTTTTTCGGCGTGAGAAATCGGATGTGTGGCGTGAGAGCGTGTGAAGACGGTCAAATGCGTGTGTCTCACGCTCAATGCGTGAGAGTTGGCAACCCTGCTCATTACACACATATGTTATAATGTAGTTCTCCTGTAGTTCGTGTTGGTAGTGGTTTACAGAACAAAAAGTCTTTGCGCGACATGCCCTCATATCGCACGTAAACGATCAAGTTTGCTAAATCTGCGACATCTATGGATTCATCTAACTGCAGTGAGAAGCATTTACTCATTTTAATTCTCTCGGTCAATGTTTGTCTGATGTTGTGCGCCATTTCATCAATTCTGCGAGTGACTGTGTTGTTTGAAAGAGGCACCAGGTCGAGCTGTTTAGCGACATTTTCTCCGCACATAATACGAGTCATCCCTTTTGCCAATGGTAAACAAAAGTTCCTCACCAATTGTGTGGGGCTTACCTATGGAGCTATTATAGTGTCACCAGAACCTGAACCTGAAATCATTATTACTTGAAAAACCAGTCTGTAAAATCCTCGCAGGTATGCAAAAATTCGAGTTAAAATTCAGGTTCAGGTCGAAATTCAGGTTCGGGTCGCAATTCAGGTTCGGGTCGAAATTCAGGTTCGGGTCGTAATTCAGGTTCGGGTCGAAATTCAGGTTTGGGTTGAAATGCGGTTCATCCGGGATACGTAGGATGAGCAAACAAACTCAGAGCTAATCGAACTGCATCTGGCCAATCACAAAACATATCAGAGGTCATTGGGAGGCGCGTCTTTCTGCTAAATTTCCTGTAAGAGTGCGGTCCCTGTTTGGCGTGTAAGTAGCATGTAAGCAGCACGAAAGTGACCACTGTGCCACCCAGAAATGGCACCTTGTGGCATCTGCCACATAATCGTGGCACTTATTGTGGCCAGTGCTGCCTGACTGTGGTCTCTGTTGTCCAGAAACGCCGCCTGCCTCTGCTGACAGACATCTAAAGACTCTTGGGTGACTGCGTATCGGCCACTCGCTTAAAATCATCCCGACGATGATTGTAAATGACAGCCTTATATTTATTTATTTGTTTATTTGTTTATTATTGAATATTTGCTTATTCTGCTACCTCCTGTTATCGCTGAACTAAACTTTCGGCACGAGACTTTCAGCGCGAGCTCTTCAGCGCGAGTTCTTCTGTGCACGTTCGATGTACGTTGCTCCAGAGTTTGAAAAAACACAAGAATAAACGAATTACTTGTTTGTTATATCCTTGTTGACACTTGTGGAAGATATTTTACTGTAGTTTGCTTCATTTTTTTTGTGTTGTTGTATGTCAAATGTAAAACAAAGTTCAAACTTAGCGCCCTTGGAAGCAGAAGGAGGTAGGAAGAAAAATTGTATTAATCCAAAAGAGTGATTTATTTAATTTAAAACGAAGGGAGATGTGATTGTTGTTTTGTTTTCAGTAAGAGCTGCGGCTCATAACAAAGTTGAGTTCATGTGCAAGTTTGCTAGGAGTGACGCATTTAAAGTTTGGACCCTGTTCTACACATTATCTGTGAGGTATGGTGCTAGGGCATTTGTGTTTATTTTTTATTTTTTGCCACATTTTGTAGTTTTCACGGTGTCAAATGTCGGTGGCGAAAAGGAGGAGAGAATAAAGATACACCAGTCGAAGCTCCGAGCATTGTTTGTGTGATTAATCCAAGTGGTCCGCTACACGGATGACTAAAGCGAACATACCAGAGAACGAGTTCAGATAAACACGAAAACACTCAAACTTACCCATGCACAGTGGCGTGCACAATTAGACCTCAGGTGGTGCTAAAGCACCACCAACTCTGCCCTTTTTCAACGAAAGTGCCCTTTTGAAACTTCGTTTTTTATTATTATTATTATCATTTTACTGAGGTCGGTTTGAAATGATCTTTTGAAAACCTGAGCGATTAAAAACAATGCCCTGAAATGAGACCCCACCTCGCACACACCCGACCTCTCTCTTCCTTTAACACCAGATGCGCTGCAGCAGCAGTTCAGTTCAGCGAGTGGAAGGAAGCGTCTTCAGCACAGCACACACGGTCACAGATAGACTTCTTCTCCCGTGCCCCACCAGCCAGGTCACATACACATCAAGTAAAATCGTACCGTTTGCCCTCTAAGCCCAACGTGAAATCATTTTGTTGTGCAGTAAAATGTCTCATACAGCACCAAACTACTAAGCATTTTTAGCCGATGGTCACCTGATAAACTAGTCGCACTAGCCCAAATCAATGATAGATAACGTGAGGACGACCACATACAAATAATTAAGGTAGAGTTTGCAAATCTATGTGTTAAGCTGAACGTTTTCTGTTGTATAGGTTTTGTTAGGCAACATAAATTAACACATTCGTTTGTGAAAGAAGAAACGGGAAGTTCCCCATTACCTGTGAAAAATGTCCATCTGCATTTGTGTAATGACAACAGTCAGTAGCCTATAACTTCTCATACTTTTTGGTCTTTTTACTGTCTTAATTGTAGGCCTATATTGATTTACTAATTGCAAAATATATGCGGCAATGCCTGCAGACAGTGGAGGGTAAACAGAAGTTAACTGAAGGACAATGACTATAGTTAATATTGCATATGGATTTTATCAGTTGGCGGCGGTGTGACTTTTTCCATTGAAAACTCACGTTTAGAGAATGTTACTAATAAAAGTCAAATTTCATTCAACATGCGCTTGTAGTTTTTTTATAAAGAATTGTTCCACGTGCGCTAAAAAGTGACCCCCCCCCCCCTTCCCCCCAGCACTTGCCCCCCAAAATGTCTGTTGCCCATTGCCCATGCACACACCACATACTCTCATACAGAACACATACTCTTTAACGATAATGTCGAATTTAGATTAGTGGTAGACAATGAGTGGCAGTAACCGCTCGGTGGTTGATGGCTGATGCTGCGGTGTTACGTGAACTGTGGATTTTGGGGAGGTTGTTTTCTCTTTCGGTTAATTTTGATTTAACAGGTGGATTGCCTCGGTACGGGTGGATTCTGTCGGCCAATCGAAGATCGTGATTTGGATGAGGGGGAGGATATTCGGCTTCATAATCTGCATGACGGAGTTGCTGGAAGTTGCCGGGAGGCGACGCGAGCATTTACTGCCTTTACGGTTGTGTGTGTGACTTTTGAGAAACTGTAACTCATGATTCTCATGTGAGAGGTGAGGGTTTGTGCGATAGCTTTTGTCATGAATTGTCATGAATAGCGTTGTGAAAATCGCCACCATGGAGTAAGAACGTAGTAGCATGTGCACACTTATATAGACACCCATGCAGGGATGTTTTATAAGAAATACCAGTATAGAGGCGAGCACCGTGTATGTATATTTGTTTGAGATTATCGTCGTAGATATATTTTCTTTATTTATGTTAGTAAGGTGTGAGTCTTGCTTTGTTAACTTAGTGTAGTATATTTTGTTTCTTTTCTTTGGTGCCGTCTACTGCTCCTTTCCTTGGTTGGTTTATGGTTAATCGTGTATTTTTGTACGTACGTGTCTGTTCAGTGTTTTGCTGCGTAGAAAAGGCTCTTCTACCCATTACCACTCTGCAGTAAAGAGTTCTTACGTATCCGTCTGGTTTTCACGTTCTTCTTTAATTTCATCTTGTCCACTATGCATATGCTACTACCCCACACCCCAAACCTAGACCCATGACATCGTGGGGTCGTAACAGACTAACAATAGAAACCAATACAAAGCGAAATATACTACAAATTGCACAAATACTAAATGCGATGCCATTCGCTCGCAGAGGTTTAAATGACACTGATGGCGTGTAGGAACATTCACTGATAACCATACATCTATAATAATAAACCCTTTAAATTTAGTGCTGTCGTTAACAGTCTACCACTGTAGATTCACGTACCCTCCTATAATCTTAATTCGACGTTATCGCTAAACAGTATTCTGAACTAGTAATATAGAGCTGTCTCGCTGGATGTCGGCTAGTATTTCACTCAACATAATTTTTAAACAAAAGTTATGAACCATCTTCATTTCAACAAATGGCGATTCGGAGCTCGTCTGGATGATTTTAAGCGAGTGGCCGATACGCAGTCACCCAAGACTCTTTAGATGTCTGTCAGCAGAGGCAGGCGGCTTTCTGGACAATGGAGACCACAGTCACGCAGCACTGGCCACAATAAGTGCCACGATTATGTGGCAGATGCCACAAGGTGCCATTTCTGGGTGGCACAGTTGTCACTTTCGTGCTGCTTACATGCTACTTACACGCCAAACAGGGACCGCACTCTTACTGGAAATTTAGCAGAAAGACGCGCCTCCCAATGACATCTGATATGTTTTGTGATTGGCCAGATGCAGTTTGATTAGCTCAGAGTTTGTTTGCTCATCCTACGTATCCCGGATGAACCGCATTTCAACCTGAACCTGAATTTCGACCCGAACCTGAATTTCGACCCGAACCTGAATTGCGACCCGAACCTGAATTGCGACCCGAACCTGAATTTCGACCTGAACCTGAATTTTAACTCGAATTTTTGCATACCTGCGAGGATTTTACAGACTGTTTTTTCAAGTAATAATGATTTCAGGTTCAGGTTCTGGTGACACTATAATAGCTCCATACTTACCCGCTTTGGCAATCCGCAAACTAGCACGGTAGGAGGCTTCCTGTGCCTTGGAGACTGGGCTCGCTGTAGGCTATTCTTTATTGTGGATTTGCGCTGTTTCAGATCTTTTAGTTTCTGAATTTCAGGACTTGTCATAATTCTGTTTTAATAAAAAAAATGTTTTGTGTAAAAAAAAAAAAAACTCAAAACATCTTTTATTTTCCGATCTCATCTGGCGTACAACCGCGGGGTGCTCTGCACGCGTACCACAGTTTGAGAACCAGCCTATAGGGAATCTGAATTATCCACTGAAAAAGTGGACAACGCTACAAAATGGAGGAGTACCACACCCAGAGTACCAAAGAAAAAGACGTCACAAGACGTTTTAGCTGGAACAAAAAAAGATCAATGTCTAACTACGACTTAAAATCGTGATTTACAATAACTCATTAGCGTATAGCCTATCTGACCCAGTTTATTATTTTTATAATATTGCTATGCGATCGAAGGTGTTCCTGTTTTGGGTCAGACATTATTTATGTAACTAACATACTTCATCACAACCTACAGTTACATTAGTCCAACTTTGGATTGACTTTATAATTGAACACCGAACTCTGAACTCACAAGCCATATTGCTTTAAACTGCACCAACATTCAATTTTATCCAAATTTAAAAACTTTATGTATGAACTTACCCGCAAATACTGTAAAACGTTTGTATTTTAAGAACACTCCTAATGTCATCAGGTTTAGAAATGCTTTCGTTTTCGTTTTTAAAGGCGTAAACTAGAGGTGGGCGGATCGATCGAGGAGGCCAGGCCTGTGAGCTCCGCTCCGCTCCGTTAGAGGGCGATAGACGAGCTCGCGTTGGTGACGGCGTCGTGATGAAGAAGAGTGACGTCCCAGGTCTCCGCACGACTCTGCGCTCTTGTGTCCCTGACCTCTGTGGGCTGCGGTGTAAAACTCGGGGAAAATGGTCCCTCCTGTGCAGGTTTCGCCTCTGATTAAGGTGGGTCACTAACTGTTAGTGTAACATCGAAGATCCTTTCCATTCTGATAACGTTTTTTTTTTATCGTTGTTGTCACCAAATCTCAAGCTAAATGCTAACAGCTAAGCGTGGCTAGCTCGCCTGCTAGTTGTTATTTATACAGATGGCTGGTGTGTTAGGACTCATTAATCAGGGTTTGTTTTTATGTATGTGTGTTTTCACTTTGTCGTGCAATATCTTTGTCCTTGCAGACCGCTAGATATTCTGCGTTGCTAGTGGGAATCATCTATGGCAAAAAGAGATACGGTGAGTTTCTTCGTTCACTCTACAAACTTAGAATTTATTTATTTGACTCACAGCTAAAGCAAAATTTAAAAAAAAACAGTGAAATAAAATATAAGCTACACTGTCAGTTTTGTGTTGCATACTTTATAGGAGTTGCTCCATGGTCAGGCAGTCATTAGATTACAACTTGTTAATATCTCAAATCAAACAGACGCGAATTTAGACTTGTTGCAGTTTTAATCAACACATGAATGCCTGACATTTCTTGACACTTTACGGAAGCGAAACCCACAGAATATTGATGCAGTACTGAAAGACTGACCTCTGAAGAGCAAAGATGAGAGTGTGACACTCCTCTGCGTTTGAGACAGACCTCCAAAACACAAGCTGAACCCCAGAACAACACATACAAGTGGCTCTTGCCCTTGAGTACGCTCCGGTTTAGGTTCAGCAAGAGATCAGCCCAGGCCTCAATTCCTAGGCCAACACAACTACTATTAGTCCATACATATGCTGGGACAAGTTAAATCTGAGAACTATAGAATCACACACAAGACTTGGTGGACATGCAACCTGTTCCAGATCACATAAATCCTGTTGTGTGACTGTCGTGATCTGTTCCAGATTACCTGAAGCCCGTTGCAGAGGAGGAGCGGCGGGTGGAGGAGGAAGAGAAGAAAGTGAGGGAGGAAAAAGAGCGGATAGCCAAACAGCTGGCAGAGGGTAAAAATGGCTCATGTCCTGTATCACTGAGCACCAGGGGCCTGTCACAGGCCTCTCCATTTTAAACTGCCTCAGTCCAGATCTTAAGATGTGATTCAGTCCTAAGAACCATTAGTGGGCTGGTGATATGGTGAAAGCCTGTGGTTGTCAAGGTGTTTGTCTCCCTGTTTATTGTGTAACACTTTTTCCCCTTTTTCTCCACTCTAGCGAGCGAAGATACGATCTTGAAGTGAATGCTCTACAACAGACCACCTGTTCTGGATCCACTCCAGATTCCCCTGCACCTCTCACTCACCTTTTAAAAAGAATAATAGTTATATAAACTGATCAGTTGTCCTCAGAGCGTCTGAACGCTTCCGCTTGATATACTTGAACAAGCTTTTGAGTGTTTTGTGTTCAGAGATTCGGTGTCCCATCCCAGTGGTTTATCCATGCTAGTGTTTTCCTACCCACCCCTGACTCATCTGAAATCCACCCCCCAACCGCCCCCACCCTCCTGCAGTCCTCAGCTGGTTCACCTGTATCAGCCAGAGAGACCAGCATGGAGACCAGCATCCAAGCATCCACCAGGATTCGACAGCAGTGTACAAAATAGGCTTTTATTGCTCACATTTAAAAATTCCCCTCACCAATGTTAAACTGGGGTGATTGAGATTGGCTCTGAAGACCATGATTATTCTGATTTATTAATAAATAATGTTCATCCGATTGGATTTGTGGTTTGTGATTCATCAGAGCTGAGGTGAAAGCTGTTCTACAAGTTGGCTGTTTTCTGGAGGAATAGTGTTTATGGCACAGACTGTACAGGTCATGTGGAGCAAATAGCTTTAACTGGGATTACTAAAGTAGCTCTGCTGTCCTCTTCACATGTGGGGATAAGCTGGGGTTCTGAGTGTGTCTCCATCAGCAGTGCTCTGTGTCTATGGCTCCATTGGAGAGAGAGTTAGCAGAGGGTGGTGTGTGTGCATCCAAGACCATTGGCAGGGCAGTAAGTCAGTAGAGGCTAGTGTGTGTGTAGTGTTCCGTAGGGGAGTAAATCAGCAGAGGTAGGTGTGTGTGTCCTTCAGCAGAACTGTGTGTAGGGTTCCGTAGGGGAATACTCTCCAGCTCTCTCCCAGTAGTCCACAGCTCTGACTCTGTAGAAGCCACAAACCTCTCCGCTCTCTGAAGAACAACACACCAACAGACCTTCAGACAGGCAGAACTTCACACCAGCACTGGGTTACACAACAGATCTAAAGCCAGAGACTGTGGTACACAGAATCCTCATCTATTCTAAAGATCTATGGACCCTACTGTCCAATCTTATCCTCTGGACTTCGGTTCTGTGATGTACACTGAAGGTCAAGGGACACTGTACAACTGCAGGTATACAAAATGGCTCTACTCGGTTCCGTGGTTAGCATCGGCACCACAATATGATCCCAGAAGCAAAAAGAACATGGCTATCACTGCTCCTGTTCGTGTGCCTCTCGCTCTCTGAGGTCAACGGTTATCATCACTCTTAACCTCCAGAACCACATAAGAGTTTTTACCAATAATAATACAATATATAATAATTTTTTGCTTATTTCATCAAATCTGTGGATAATCCTACGTGATAATTCTTGAACGAGGCCTGCATCCAAGCAGATTGTCTAGAAGTTCACAAAATAGTGCATCTTCCTGCTCACAACCTAGATTCCACCCCCTGAGAATAACCCCCCTCTGAGATGAAGGGCAGGATCAGGCCTATGGACCTTCCTATGAACATGTGCATTAAGAAAGAGTCTGGTGAAGATCAGAGATCTAGTGACCAATATGGGAAAATGGTGCAAGTACAAACATTTACAACCTAAAGACGTAGTGAAGGCTCACCCGGGGAGAAGGTGTAAGATGTGAAGATCGTATCTCGGACATTTATCCTGTGAAATGTGGCTCCTTCTGGGGAAAACTCCACCTCATACGTCTTTATACACCTGCAATGATGTCCAGCCTCATGAAGATGATTCACTTTTACACCTGAGCCACACCACACACCTGAGCAGTGGAACTCAACTTCTAGAACAATCTCAAAAGGTTCTCACTTCGTGCCAATGCAGTGATCCTTCCAGATGATGAGCACCTGGCGTTTAGTGATGGAGATGAAGCGCAAACCATTCACCTACAGATGGAGAATTAAGACACAGCAGCATTAAGGATCAGGATTCACTCGTCTCATTTTAGAACCATGGACACACACACACTAAACATGGATAAACTCCATTACACTTTGGGATTAAGGCTCACATGCACAGGACGTCTGACAGAGATCTCTTAGTTAGAGACATACCTGGATCCCTCAAAACTGGACCAGGTGAATCTTTGTACCTGGTTATGTGTGGATATGTGCCTGCAAAATTCTGTCTACATGTGTAAATATCACCTTATCTGGCATTGGGTGTGTGTGTCCTTACCTGGCCAGGTGGTTGTGGTGGGCGGGCACAAACATGGATGAGCAGTAAGGACGGAATGGGGAGCTTCACCTTTAGAGTGAGAACACCCTGCGCAGGAAACGCCACAGGGCCCTGCCTCTGTGCATCCTGAACACGACCGCACACACACACACACACACACACACACACACACACACACACAGCTCTAGCAGTATATATAACTCCAGATCAGAGTGTGTGTGTGCATGTGTGCCTCCAGACCCCTGAGCTGTGTAAACTGCTGCAGTGTGGGGTAATCTGGGTTGTGTGTGTGTGTGTGTTTCCAGACCCCTGAGCTGTGTAAACTGCTGCAGTGTGGGGTAATCTGGGGTGTGTGTGTGTGTGTTTCCAGACCCCTGAGATGTGTAAACTGATGCAGTGTGGGGTAATCTGGGGTGTGTGTGTGTGTCTCCAGACCCCTGAGATGTGTAAACTGATGCAGTGTGGGGTAATCTGGGGCGTGTGTGTGTGTGTACCTCCAGACCCCTGAGCTGTGTAAACCGCTGCAGTGTGGGGTAATCTGGGGTGTGTGTGTGTGTGTGTGTACCTCCAGACCCCTGAGCTGTGTAAACTGCTGCAGTGTGGGGTAATCTGGGGTGTGTGTGTGTTTCCAGACCCCTGAGATGTGTAAACTGATGCAGTGTGGAGTAATCTGGGGTGTGTGTGTGTGTCTCCAGACCCCTGAGATGTGTAAACTGATGCAGTGTGGGGTAATCTGGGGCGTGTGTGTGTGTGTACCTCCAGACCCCTGAGCTGTGTAAACCGCTGCAGTGTGGGGTAATCTGGGGTGTGTGTGTGTGTGTGTGTGTGTGTTTGTGTACCTCCAGACCCCTGAGCTGTGTAAACTGCTGCAGTGTGGGGTAATCTGGGCTGCCCATCTGTTTCCACAACTCATACGGGTTACTGACGCTGTTGTCCATGTAGTGTGTTACATACATCAGATCTGTAAAACAACCCCCACCAGTCACACGCAACTATAGCCTGCATAGGACACTATGGGTGGAGTACACCGTCAGTTGAGTGTGACAGCAATTTGCTGAGTGTGTAACTCATCACTGACCCGTGTGTGCTGAATGTGTGTGTGTGTGTGTATATCTCATCACTGACCTGTGTGTGCTGTGTGTGTGTGTGTGTGTATAACTCATCACTGACCCGTGTGTGTTGAGTGTGTGTGTGTGTATAACTCATCACTGACCCGTGTGTGCTGAGTGTGTGTGTGTATAAGTCACCACTGACCCGTGTGTGTGGGTGCCCCAGTGAGGCGCAGGGTGATGATGTCAGAGGTGTTGCAGGTGCAGGTGTCTCTGCTGTTGTACAGGAGCGCTGTGCTCTGCCAGCCGTCCGCCGAGTGTGGCTGCGTCGGCAGGTGCACGCTGGCCAGTGCACCCACAGAGCCGTTGCCCCAGCAACCGTTGCCCCAGGAACCGTTGCTCCGGCGGAGTGGGCTCAGCACCTCTGCTCTCACCTGCTGCTCACCTTCACAGAACAGTAAAATAGGAGTCTTAGTAGAGCAGAACACTCCACAGAACATCACACTCTTAGTAGAGCAGAACACTCCACAGAACATCACACTCTTAGTAGAGCAGAACACTCCACAGAACATCACACTCTTAGTAGAGCAGAACACACAGAACATCACACTCTTAGTAGAGCAGAACACTCCTCAGAACATCACACTCTTAGTAGAGCAGAACACTCCACAGAACATCACACTCTTAGTAGAGCAGAACACTCCACAGAACATCACACTCTTAGTAGAGCAGAACACTCCACAGAACATCACACTCTTAGTAGAGCAGAACACTCCACAGAACATCACACTCTTAGTAGAGCAGAACACTCCACAGAACATCACACTCTTAGTAGAGCAGAACACTCCACAGAACATCACACTCTTAGTAGAGCAGAACACTCCACAGAACATCACACTCTTAGTAGAGCAGAACACACAGAACATCACACTCTTAGTAGAGCAGAACACTCCACAGAACATCACACTCTTAATGGAGCAGAACACTCCACAGAACATCACACTCTTAGTAGAGCAGAACACTCCACAGAACATCACACTCTTAGTAGAGCAGAACACTCCACAGAACAGAGCACTCTTAGTAGAGCAGAACACACAGAACATCACACTCTTAGTAGAGCAGAACACTCCACAGAACATCACACTCTTAATGGAGCAGAACACTCTCCATAGACCACCCTGCAAATGCCAGTGACATGAGATTAACTACACCAGGGAGAGCCCTGTCAGTGCTGATGGGTGGTACTCGCGCATCAATAGCTATGAATTCTTTTTGGGTCAGTAATTTAGGTGAGCTGTTCTCTACCAGTTAGCTCTCTCTGCTACAGTAACGCAAGAGTGAACAAGAAATACAAATACTGCACCTAACAGGGACAGCAGGCCCATGACAGTCAGAACTGGTTTCCGTAGCAACTGCACATGGGGTGGGTTTGTGTTGTTGACCTGGAAACGGGCAGTGAGGGTGCGCTGGGTGAACGGGTATGGGTGGTAACTAAGGAAGGCGTTGTCGTTGCTAAGCAGGGTGTAGTTGATGGTGTTGTTGTGATTGGCGATGAGCAGGTCCTGGTGTTGAGAGATCACCTACAGGGAGAGAATGACAGAGATAAAGGGGATAGCAGGGTTAAAATTACAAACGTTACAGTAATACAGGCCAAGAATCACTATACAAGGCACCTATGGGTCAAACTCAAGGTGGAATGTGCTCACCTTAACCACCATGGCAGCGTACGTGACATCAGCACGCCAGGTGAGGGGTTTATTCCAGCCTACCAGCGGGTCGGCCTCGTCGTTGTAAACAGGAAGAGAACGGAAAGCAGGAAACTTCTGCTGAACCTCATGCATCGTGGCTACTTCCTGCTGGAGGATGGCCAGTGTACTACCTCCACCCTGAAAACACCACCCCTCTTAGTTTTGGCATTACCAGTGGACTTTTAAAGTTTTTTTTAGATACACATGGATGAATTTAAAGTGTGTTGCAGACAGACTAAACTGAGACAATAATGATGATTACAGCCTCACTATTCATTCAAGTTCAGCAGTGTTATATCAGTTTTATTATTATTAAAATGCTACTGTTCCATAAGATGCAAAAAACAAAACACCATGGTACTGGCACTATTATAGCTTAGATATTAACCACACTGACCACACAGCCTCCACCATCCACCATATAAAAAAACACACAACTGCACACTCACAAATAAACACCCTACTGTATACTCACAAATAAACACCCAACTCCACACTCACAAACATCAAACTCCACACTCACAAATAAACACCCTACTGTATACTCACAAATAAACACCCTACTGTATACTCACAAATAAACACCCAAATCTACACTCACAAATAAACACCCAACTCCACACTCACAAACATCAAACTCCACACTCACAAACAAACACCCATCTTCCCTACCCTACAATACATAACACCAACTAAAAAATAAATCACATAAACACACACAAATGCGCACCCACACCCTAAACCACACTCCCACCCACACCCCATTACTTTCTTGTGCAGGGCGATGTAGTCCAGGCGCACTCCCTGTTCCTGGGTGAAGTAGTTGGTGCCGTTGTAGCAGTGCTGGAACAGGGCCCAACAGTAGGGGGAGCGCGGAGGGGAGCGGCAGGCGTCTCCAGGACCCCCCAACCTCAACGCAGGACTCGCCATGCGCAGCCCCTCTGAACACGCATCATAGTAGTTCAGGAAACCTGGGGGAGGAGCCAGCACAGGCTAAAGACACTGTACATACAAACAGCACAGATGCAGTACACTACAAACACAGTACAAACAGTACACACAGTGCATACATGATACAGACAAGATACAGAAGTAACTGTTCACAATGGACACACAGTACATATACATATACAGTACACAACAGTACAGTACAGACATGTAAATCACACAGTACCTATTTATAGTATGCTACCACATTGCTTTACACAACACTGCAGATAAATAAATAATGTAAAAATTATAAAACATTTACCTGCATTTCAACACTTTGAAAATAAGGTCTTTGAATTGTGAATTTAATTTTGAGACGATATTTCTCTGTGATTAAGTGTTTTTATTGTTGCCTTTGGCTGTCTGTGGTGTTCACTGCACTGTTCTGTCATAGATGGACGTACCTTGGATGGACATGCTCACATTGTCAAAGTCACGATTATTCGGCTCATTCCACGTCTCAAAGTTCCACTTGGAGACGAAGCCAAGTCCGTATTTATCTACACACACACACACACACACACACACACAAGTTCAGGACACACTACAACACATCCAGTCTAAGATCCGAGCGTGTTTATCCTAAACATACCTATGTATCTCTGAGCAATGAGATACACCAGTCGCCTCCACTCCACCACCTGGCTTTTGTTTTCAAAGTCACTGAAGGTGTTGGACACACTGCCCATCAGTTCAAACCCTGTAAAACACACCGCAGTTAGATCTCCACCTACTGTGGTCACTATTCCACAGAATATGCTAATGGACTATTTCCTCACTGAAGTCCTGCTGAGTGGTCTTACCAGGCTTTAGGTCGTTCTGCCACAGAAGGTCAACCAGCTGATCAAGGTAGGTGAAGTTGTAGTGATACTCTCCATTAATAATCCTGCGTTAACAGAAACAAACACAGAGGCTCACCATAAATAACCATGAACTGTGCTGCTTATTTATAAAAAGTCCAAAGTCTCATGAAAAACACAGCTTGACATCCGCTCATGAAACTCCGAAGGAGATCCTGAAGCGCTCGCGCGTCGCAGGACGCTCTATCGCGTGCTCACCGCGCGGAGACGAGCTCGAGCAGCCAGTGGATCCGCACCTGCTCGAGACCCCCGTGCGGCACGGAACCGACGAGCGCGAGATTCATACGCTGGTCTTCACTCAGGTCGTATACACGCGCGTCCGTGTGCGGTAAGGGCGGACTGCACAGATACAAACGACAACGACAGCCATGTAAACTTAAACACAACCGTGTAAAGTAAATAATGATAATGATAATAATGATAATGACAAACTTTATTAATCCCACGAGTGGGAAATTCAGTCATGTCACAGCCATGTAAACATAAACACAACCATGTAAATATAAACACAACCATGTAAACATAAACACAACCGTGTAAACATAAACACAACCATGTAAACACAACCGTGTAAACATAAACACAACGGTGTAAAGTAAATCACAGCCATGTCCCATGTCTCCTCTCAGGACACGTTAACGGGGACAGGAGTCTCACCAGAAGCCCGAGCTCGTCCAGAAGTGTCTCAGCTCCCGAAGGGGTTCAGCGACGTTGACCGACACGTCCACCGGACAACCGCAAACCGCGCGCAATCTTATCGAAATAACGACACAAAGCGCCCACGTTACTGCGCTCTTACAGCGCCGGAGGTCAGACATGTTGGCCGTTACCTCCCTGGTGAGTGACACCGGTTACCGGGGCTGTAACGTGCCGTTACACCGCTGTGGGCTGCGTTATAACCGTTATAACCGAGGCGTCACTTCATCTAACGATACATAACTGGAGGCTAGTCTTAGAAACTGATAACGTCTCAGCACACAACTGACTAGAACAAGGTTTGCGGTAGAGAAATGTAGGTCCTCTGGTGGGTTACACGACTACATAAACTAAAACGAATGTAAATATTCTCAGTTACTGTTTTCCAACTGTTGCTTCTGTCCAGTCTGTTCAAAACAAACTGACGTCATCGAAAAGGGACAAGACGTCAAGGGTGCAGAGAGGAAGCGACTGAAACTTGCCATTCACACACACACACACACACACACACACACATCATCATCATCATCAACAACAACATTATCCAAGGATTCAGAAGAGGACAGTGCTGGAAATAGCTAGACTCTCAAGCTCCCAGGTCCCTGGTAGAGGACCCGAGTCTGAAGGAGGGAGGCCATCGAGAGGAGTGTGGGTGGAGATCGTATACAGGTGGATGTGTCTTCACTGGTCCATAATGACACATCACACGGTGACACAGACTCATAGTACACGTTTCAACGCCTGTGATATCAGAGTGAAAGTTCACTTGAAGGGTGTGGTCCAGGAAGGGTGAACTCTTGAAGGGTGTGGTCCAGGTAATGTTACTGTGCATCATTTCACTAGAAGGTGCCCAACCTTAGTCCCACCACCCTATTCTCAGGAACCCAAAACTAAGTGAGGACTCCTATTGTCAAATCATCTATTGAGTGGAGGTCCTTTGTATCTGACTATGTGACTCGTGTAAACACTTGTCACACTGAAAGCGGAAATGCAAACAGTTCCTTTTAAATGATACGCAAATACACTGATCAGAAATCACTGAGCAGTGATTGAGCCCGACTTCATTTTAGTGCTAAACAGCTTACACATTAGAACTAACCATATTAGTGATACTGTATACCCAATTATATCTGCTGCATGTGTAACGTGGTTAGCATGTTTCTTGCAGAACTAGACAGCTAGTTAACCACCGAAAGATTCTGCTGTTTTACAAAACGTGCTCACTCGCAGATGTGTCAGTCTAGAACTGGAAACCGAAACTTAAAATAGAATCACAGCTTTATAAATATCCTCTAGGTGACAGTATTTCCAAGTCACAATAACATTACTATTTATGCCTTCTTTATGAAGAGCAGAACAGTTAGCACTGCTGAGTGTAATCTCTTGAGTGTAATGTTCGAATGTAATTTCTGAGTGTAATCTCTTGAGTGTAATGTTCGAATGTAATTTCTGAGTGTAATCTCTTGAGTGTAATGTTCGAATGTAATTTCTGAGTGTAATCTCTTGAGTGTAATGTTCGAATGTAATTTCTGAGTGTAATCTCTTGAGTGTAATGTTCGAATGTAATTTCTGAGTGTAATCTCTTGAGTGTAATGTTCGAATGTAATTTCTGAGTGTAATCTCTTGAGTGTAATGTTCGAATGTAATTTCTGAGTGTAATCTCTCACAGCGGACAGCCTCTCAGTCAACCAAGTCTCTGCCCCGTCCCCTTAAATGTGCCCCAACTCCAATTTCTATTACCACAAATAATCATACGCAAGTGTTTCATTGTGTTTTATAAACTATGGATAAAACGGATCAGGACAAACGGTGACATTCCGACATGGTTTATTTAAAAGAAATTAAGTCACAAGAAAATTACTTTCCTTAAAATACAACTCAAATAGCTCGATTAACCACAAAGTCTTTAAGATGGTTCCATTCCACTGCCTGTACAATACACTTCACAATCCTACTATTTTCAAATAACTTAAATAACTCACTTTAAAAGTGCAAATTCATAATTCATACATGGCAACTCCATGGGTAAGACAACAGTCAATGGTACAGTTCACATTTCTTCTGTGCAATAGTAACAAGAACGTCTTTGTGTGTGTGTGTGTGTGTGTGTGTGTGTGTGTGTGTGTGTTAGAGAGAGAGCGCGCGAGAGGGTGTGTGTGTGTGTGTGCGTGCACATGTGTGAGTTTGAGAGAGGGGAGAAGGACCAGAGACAAAACTCAAAGAGCACAGGGGCAGGGGATAGGGTAGGGGGGCAGGGTAGCAGGGTGGGGTATCTATGATTTCTGTTCTGTTCCGGTGGCAGTCTGGGGGGTGCTCTCTGGTTTCGCAATTTGATAGGTGATGAGATACTCTGGATAGGCCTGAAAAAAAGAAGCCATTAAGGATCACTTCACAGTACTAACATGTGCTCAGAGGATCATGCCACAGTATTAACATGTGCTGTGTTTGTATGTGGATGTAATACCCGTGTCACTAGCTGAATGTGACTGTGTGTGTGGGATGTACCTGCTCTCCGCGGTAGATGACGTACTCTGCGTAGGCGAGGCCGTTCACGCTGGGTCGCCCAATCACAGAGTGGTGGCCAGGGGGGGCGTGGGCCATTTTCATAGCACTGAACTGGAGAAAGGACTTTCCCAGAGTCACCCTGCAGAACAGCATCTGCCTGTAACACACACACACACACACACACACACACACACACACACAGATAGGAGCTGCTGTTACCCTGGTTACTGGCGATGTGGTTAGAGGAGCTGACTGTTCCTACTGGACTGTACAGGCTCTGGCCTGTGGGGGGCGCTCTCACCGGTGACACAGGTAGCAGGAGCGGTCTTTGTGAGTGGGGCAGCCCGTGCCCCCGCCAATGCCGTACACATACTGGTTACTCTTGGACGAGTTCTCGGCGAAGTAGATCCCTGCTCCGAACATTCCTCCAATGTAGGCGTGTCGCTCATCAAATCCTTTGTGGATGATGGCGTTTATAAACGGTGACCCTGGACAACCAACACAACCAAACCAAATACCAGATAAGAACAAACTTACCCAAAGAATATAAATTATCAAGTTTCCCCAACTTACAGAATTAATAGCAAAACTGGCATGGGTGTCAAAACATTTAGCTTGTGTTCACTGTCGGGCTGGTGTGTTCATGCAGGTTGGGGCAGCAGCATACACTTGTGGTGGCTGGAAGGAGGGGCTTGAGGGCAGCGCTAGGCTGGAGGAGGGGGTGGGGTTTTGCTGAAGATGGGTGGGGCAGAGGGTGGGGTTTTGCTGAGATTTGAGCGGGAGTTTACCATGGAAGAGCATGCGTTCGTTGTGATGGTTATGGTTCTCATCTGCAATCTCCTTCTGCCGGTGTGTGTATCGCTCACGGAGTTTCTTATTGACCACCTTCTGGATCTGTGCGCACGCACACACACACACACACACACACACACACACACACACACACACACACACACACACACACACACACACACACACACACACACACACACACACACACACACACACACACACACACACACACACACACACACACACACCATAGATCAGTCCAGGCCCACCATTACAGAATTCCTATACCTTTACATGAACAGTCAACAAGTGCATCCATGACAACCAAACACAACCCTGGTGTACTAGGACAGACGCAGACATGTCATATCATTAAGTTTAAATTCTTAACGTTATTTAGAGCACTGAGATCCTAGGCTTGTTGAGACTACATGTCCAGACCTGCTGTGACTGAGACCATGTTTACAAAGTCCTCAGTGTCCTTGGTTGGCAGTTCAGTAGTTCCACACTCTGGTGTTCAACACTTTAGTGCTACACGCTGATCAGCAATTCAGTAGCACTGCACACTGATGCTTAGCAGATCAGTAGCACAACAGTTCAGTAGCGCTACATGCTGAGTGATCTCACCTTGATGACGTTGTACCTGCTGAAGACCCCTCCTGCGTTACCACCATCTCTGTGTTCACGGATTGTACTCTGCATCTACACACACACACACACACACACACACACACACACACACACACACACACACACACACACACTTAGCTATGTGCAGTTTCATTTTTCTGTATTTCATTTTGCCCAGGAAATATTCAAGACCTTTATAAGAAGAAACAAATTTTATTTAAGCCACAGATAAACAAACATGTGAAAGTACCAAGCTGGTAGGAAGTATGTGTACATATTTGTGTGTGTTTACCTCCTCCTCGACAGACTGGAACTCCTTATCATCAGGTGGCAGGTCGATCAGCACAGTGCCCTGGGCCGTGCAGTGGAAGGCCAGGTATGGGTTAGCACCTACACACACACACACACACACACTTTATTCTAAAGTGGACAGAATGTCAGTTAACCACCGCCAGCTATTAATAATAATAATAATAGCAATTATAATAATACAGTCTGTCCTGTGTCAAGATTTAGAGATCATGTAGCTCCTGCAAGAAACTATACCGAAGGAAGACGTGTGTATATAGTGGTGTGTGTGTATAGTGGAAATTGTGTAGTGATAAATGTGTGTGTCAAGTGTGTGCACATAGTATTAAATGTGTGTATATATGATAAGTGCGCGTGTATAGTGTTAAGTGTAGGCATATATGGTGTGTGTATATATAGTGTTAAGTGTGTATAGTGTTAAGTGCATTAGTGTACAGTGTTAAGTGTGTGTGTTAAGTGTGTGAGTGTAAGTGTGTGTACATGCACTCACTCTGCTGCCCCCCCAGCACTCTCTCGATGCCTTTAATGAGTTTGTGTCTGTGGCCGTAAGCGTTTATGCCGATCTCCTTCAGCTCCTCATGACCCATATCTGCCAGAACATCCAGGGTGATCTACACACACACACACACACACACACACACACACACACACACACACACAGACACACACAGTGAGAGAGAACATGGTTTAAAAATGTGCACCTGCTGGGTGGGGTCTCAGCAGGTGTGTTCCTGTCTCGCTGAAGGACAGTGAGCTGATTTTGATACCTGCTCGCGCTCAAAAATGTCTCTGATGTGTTCCAGACCCAGACTCTTCAGAAACTGACTGATGTTCATGTCCAGCACAGTCACTGGAGAAAACACACACACACACACACACACACACACACACACACACACACACACACACACACACACACACACACACACACACACACACGGTCCAGAGCATGAAAAACCGCACTACATGTACATTAGAACATCAGCCTTTCACATTACCCCCATATTTCCCCCCCACCCTCTCTCTCCATCTCTCCCCCCTCACCCTCTCTCTCCATCTCCCCCCCCCACCCTCTCTCTCCATCTCTCCCCCCTCACCCTCGCCCTCTTTCCGCTCGGTCCCGGTGGCTCCGTCCGCAGGTCCGCTGGCCCCCCCTGTTGCTCCTCCACTCGCCCCTCCGTTTGCCCCGTCGCTGAGGGGCCCTGACAGGTTGTCAATGCTGGAGGCGGCGGAGAGGCAGGAGGGCGTGGAGGCGGGCGAGATCAGGGTGGCACTCAGCACCGTGGCCTGGGGCTTGAAGCAGCTGGGCAGGGCGTCGGGCGGCATGGCGTCCATCAGCAGCGCTCGGATATCGTCAGCCTGGAATGTGGGCGTGGTCAGAGTGTGCGGGTGGGGCAGAAATGTAGATGAGATGCTTTCAAATGATCACCGATTACCATTTCACATGGCTAAATTTAAGCTAAATTAAATGTATTGTTTACATGGACACAGTTCAGGTACAGTGGGTAGTCGGGTTAGTGTACTGCAGCTCTGTGCTAGAAGAGGTGTGGTTTAGCAGTGTAGTGTGGCTAGTGCAGCAGCATGCTAGCGCATGTTAACAGCTAAGCCTAGTGCTAGCACAGGGATGTTCCGGAGCCAAGTGTACTGCTAGTCGTGTGGTGTACGTAGAGTTAGTGCTGACTGTGATGACATTAGAACAACGATGTATCGCACCTCCATGTTAGCATAGGGCTAGCACATTGATATACTGTGAAGTGTTAATATTAACAGTGATATAACCTGGTTACATGTTAGCATAATGTTGTCACAATGCTGTACTGTAGTCAAGTGTTACAAACTAGTAGCTAGCATGGCAAGCATAGTGCCGAATCATGGCTGTGTTAGTAGTGTAGCGATAGTGCCGTGTCATGGTTGTGTTAGTAGGGTAGCCACAGTGCCGAATCATGGCTGTGTTAGTAGTGTAGCCACAGTGCCGAGTCATGGCTGTGTTAGTAGTGTAGCCACAGTGCCGTGTCATGGCTATGTTATTAGTGTAGCCACAGTGCCGTGCCATGGCTATGTTATTAGTGTAGCCACAGTGCCGTGCCATGGCGGTGTTAGTAGTGTAGCCACAGTGCCGTGCCATGGCTGTGTTAGTAGTGTAGCCACAGTGCCGTGCCATGGCTGTGTTAGTAGTGTAGCCTAGGGTCCTGCACCGGGTCGGGTACCCGCGGGTACCCACGGGTACGGGCAAATGGATGCTGAAACGGGTGGGTTTTACACATACCGATATTTTACGGGTGGGTATGCGGGCGGGTAAGTTAAAATACGGGTGGGTATGCGGGCGGGTAAGTTCAATAAGTGGTCATTTTTAGTAGGCTTTTATTTGCTACGTAATGAACATAGTGTTACATTTTGCCTGATTAGCGCCTCCCGATGGTGGTGGCGAAGCTCAGGGGAGCTTACTTATACCGTAGCTCCGTTGGCCAGAGCGGGCTGAACTTTACTCTTCACCTGTTCTGGGGTAATACCCAAACTTCGGTTCTTTTCCAGCGGAAACATGAGCAGAGGCTGGTTATAACGCAGTACCGGGCATTTATTGTAGCTTGCTTGGTGGTTACAAAGCTAAATGGGTGGCCGTGCTAGAACAAGGAAAAATGACGAGAGAGAACTTGGCGTTTAGGATTTGTGATCCAAGAGCGCAGAACGCAGCTCAAACCTGGGACTGTGGACGATATACTGTTCCTGCACAGTAACCTAGCATAGATTTGTGAACCTATGCGATTTTATTTAGTTGTTATACTGGCATTTATTCCCTCTCGTTTTGCAGTTGCTAATTTTAGATAGGAATAGCCATACTGTTCCTGCACAGCAACCTTATATTTTATTTTGTGTTGTACTGACGTTTTTTCAGAGGCGCATTGAAAAATAAAGTGCTCTATAGGAATACTTTCGATTTGTGTGATTTTTCACGGGCACGGGTGGGTAACGGGTAGAATATTAACGGGTCCGGGCGGGTACGGATTTAACTTTGAAATAGCCACGGGTTCGCGGGCGGGTGGGTGCTGTACTCTGCGGATATGGGTGGGTACGGGTCTCAAAAATCGGACCTGTGCAGGACTCTACTGTAACCACAGTGCCGTGCCATGGCTGTGTTAGTAGTGTAGCCACAGTGCCGTGCTATGGCTGTGTTAGTAGTGTAGCCGCAGTACTGTACCGTGTCTGGCTGTGTTAGTAGTGTAGCCGCAGTACTGTACCGTGTCTGGCTGTTAGTAGTGTAGCCGCAGTACTGTACCGTGGCTGTGTTAGTAGTGTAGCCGCAGTACTGTACCGTGGCTGTGTTAGTAGTGTAGCCGCAGTACTGTACCGTGGCTGTGTTAGTAGTGTAGCCGCAGTACTGTACCGTGGCTGTGTTAGTAGTGTAGCCTGCAGTACTGTACCGTGGCTGTGTTAGTAGTGTAGCCTGCAGTACTGTACCGTGGCTGTGTTAGTAGTGTAGCCGCAGTACTGTACCGTGGCTGTGTTAGTAGTGTAGCCGCAGTACTGTACCGTGGCTGTGTTAGTAGTGTAGCCGCAGTACTGTACCGTGGCTGTGTTAGTAGTGTAGCCGCAGTACTGTACCGTGGCTGTGTTAGTAGTGTAGCCGCAGTACTGTACCGTGGCTGTGTTAGTAGTGTAGCCGCAGTACTGTACCGTGGCTGTGTTAGTAGAGTACTGTACCGTGGCTGTGATAGTAGTGTAGCCGCAGTACTGTACCGTGGCTGTGATAGTAGTGTAGCCGCATTACTGTACCGTGGCTGTGATAGTAGTGTAGCTGCAGTACTGTACCGTGGCTGTGTTAGTAGTGTAGCTGCAGTATTGTACCGTGGCTGTGTTAGTAGTGTAGCTGCAGTACTGTACCGTGGCTGTGTTAGTAGTGTAGCTGCAGTACTGTACCGTGGCCAGGTCCAGTGCTGTCTGCCCCTCCTGGTTCTTCATGGTTGGGTCAGCGCCGTGCGCTAGCAACAGTGCACACAGCTGTGTGCGACCCTTCTGTGCCGCCTCGTGCAGCGGTGTGAACGCCCACTTATCAGTTGCATTCACACAGGTGTTGTACTTTATCAACAACGCCGCAATGTCCACATGCTGTTGGGGAGAGGGGGAGACAGGAAGAGAGGGAGAGAGTGAAATAAAGAGATGGAGAGAAAGAGATGTGTGAACCTACTGGGCAGGTTCAGTGGTCTGAACGTGTGTGAACACACTGGGCAGGTTGAGGCACTGCCAGCTGGCATGGGTGCACTGACTGCTCTCACCCCATAGGAGGCAGCATTGTGCAGCGGGATCAGGCCTCCCTTATCCTGCGCGTTAACGTCAGCTCCATGCTCCAGAAGATACTCCGCCACCTCCAGGTTATTGTAGCCAGCTAACACACACACACACACACACACACACACAATATCACATTAAACCAGGTAAGAAGTGTGTGTATGTGTGTGTGTATACGTGTGTATATACATGTGTGTGTGTATATACGTGTGTGTATATGCGTGTTACCTGCCAGGTGCAGAGGGGTGGAGTTCCTCCCCTGTGTGTCTCTGCAGTTGATGTTGTCTGGGCTGCACAGTTTCTGCACGCGGGCCAGACAGCCTTTCTTGGCAGCATCCAGCAGGGCGGCGTCACCGCGCAGCAGGTCCTGGATGTCCGTGTCTCCGTCCTTCACCATGTCCAGAGCCATGTTCCCATCACGGTTTTTCTTCGACGGGTCCGCTCCGTGCTACACAAAACACAACACAGCCACCCTGAGCTCAGCTCCCAGCCCCAACTCAAAACTGCACTGTGTGTGTGTGTGTGTGTGTGTGTGTGTGTGTGTGTGTGTGCGCAGACCTTCAGGAGGAGTTTACAGATCTCGTATTTGCCCTTGGCCGCGGCCTCGTGCAGGGGCGTGAACTTCCACAGGTCAGCGACGTTCACCGAGGCCCCGTGGCGGACCAACAACTCTGCCACCTCGTAGTGGCCGTAGGAGCAGGCGTTATGAAGAGGAACCAGACCGCTAAGATGGAGACATGGGGGACAGTGTTGAGTGGTGGTGTGTGATGGTGATGGTGTGTGTGTGTGTTGGGTGGTGGTGTGTGATGGTGTGCTTGTGTTGAGTGGTGGTGTGTGATGTCTGTTGGGGTGTGTGTGTGTGTTGGGGTCCTCACCCTTTGTCCTTGGCGTGGACGTCTGCACCATGCTGGAGCAGGTACTCCACCACAGCCACGCGGTTGTAGCCCGCAGCAAAGTGCAGTGGTGTGGAGTGACGCCCTTCCAAGTCCCGACAGTTCACGTTCTGGGGAGAGCAGAGTTGCTGCAGGATACACACACACACACACACACACACACACACACACACACACACACACACACACACACACACACACACACACACACACACACACACACACACACAGGTTCTTTCACTTTCAGGGTCCCTATGTTCACTGTCCACTACATGATCAACATTGCAGGGCAGAGGTCATCAGTCACACACACACACACACACACACACACACACACACACACCTTCACTGTGTCCAGGTCTCCAGCTTTGGCTGCCTCCAGGAAGCGGTAGTCCACATCAGAGTTCCGTGTTGGGACGTTTTCTGCAGAACACAGTATCAGATATCTGCAGTGTGAAAGCCATGGCAGCGTGCAGGGACATAAACACAACTACGTCTGTGGGAAAGTCAAGGACGTGGAGCTGGAGGTAGTGGGTAGTATAGTGGAGTAGTACAGTGTAGTGGGTAGTATAGTGGAGTGGGTAGTACAGTGTAGTGGGTAGTATAGGATAGTGGGCCATTTGGTATAGTGTAGTCGGTAGTATAGTATAGTGGGCCTGTAATATAGTAGCATGTAGTGTCATGGGGAGAAGAGTATAGTGGATGGTATTACGTAGTGGGTAGTATAGTGATGTTACCACTAAGTATCTGTTGCACAGCCTCGTTTCCCATCTGAGCAGCTGTGAAACCCTGCAGAGAGATGATTGATGGGTCGGCTCCATAACTAAGCAACAAGCGGCAGGTCTGAATGTGTCCCGCGAGAGCCGCTCTGTGCAGGGCGGTCTGTCCCAGAGTGTCTACTGCATTCACCTACACACACACACACACACACACACACACACACACACACACACACACACACACACACACACACACACACACACGAGTGTAAGTGCACATACAAAGAAACACACATTAGTTTGCTTTTACAGGAGCAGACAACGTGTGTGTCTGATTAGCACTGAAGGGCTTTAAGGCCTCTGTGATGTTGGAGGCCTTGTGGCAGTATAACCACAGAAAACTTCCAGATCTATGCACAACAACTGTGTCCATATTGTGAGCGCGTGTGCTGTGAGTATGTATAAAGTGTGTGTGTAAGGTGTGTGTATAAGGTTTGTGAGTGTGTGTAAGGGTGTGTGTGGAGTGTTGTGATTGTGTGTAAAGCAGTGGGGAACCGTCAGGGCCCTCTACGCCCTCTCAGAGGGCCTAAAATATTCTTAAAATATATAAATATATATAATATAATTTATCCAATTTTATTTTATCTACTTACAGTTTGACAATCGACATCTAAACAATTACAAAAATATGAGCAAATAAATTATTCACCCGTGTCTATTCATTCTGTGTTGGAAGGTGAGGGGTTAAGTGGAAGCCTGTGAGCCTGTGTCTCCCCCTATCAGGACTGTGATGCCCGCTGTTCGTTTACAGAGGGCCTGGCAGTTATAATTCAGCGCAATACCAGTTTCAAATGACAGCAAAATTGACCAATCATATCTTCCCTCTTAGTGGGCGGGCTTAACTGTATGATAATTTCCGCCCGCTGTGGCGACGCTAGCTGTCGTTAGCATACCACCGCTAGCTAGTTTCGATTCATTCCTTTGATATCCTCGTGCGCGTTGTTTACATATTCGGCTTCCGAGGAACACGGACCTGTGAACCTTATTTTGTTTTGAACCTTATTTTGCTCAAGAAGTTATCTGGTATATATGTTATTGTTTATTGCATTTTTAAAGCTGTACTGTCGTCTCAATTTTTTTTCTTTATTGCAGTTAATTAGGAGAGGAAACTCTTTTTTTTCGGGGGGAGGGGGGGGGGGGTCACGGTTCGCTACTGGTGTAAAGTGTGTTGTCAGAGTGTAATGTGTAGGTGCTGTGAGTGTGTGTGGTATGTGTGTGTCTATGTATAAGGTGTGTGTATGTATGGATAAGGGGTGTGTGTGTGTGTGTGTGTGTGTTGTAAGTGTGTGTAAGGTGAGTGTACAGAGGTTGGACAATGAAACTGAAACCTGGTTTTATTTATTAGTATGGTGTAGGGCCTCCTTTTGCTGCAAATACAGTGTCAATTCATCTTGTGAATGACATACACAAGTCCTGCATGGTGGTCAGATGGATTTTAAGCCATTCTACTTGCAGGATAGTGGCCAGGTCACTTCATGATGCTGGTGGAAGAAAACGTTTCCTGACTCGGTCCTCCAAAACACCCCAAAGTGTCTCAATAATATTTAGATCTGGTGACTGTGCAGGCCATGGGAGATGTTGAACTTCACTTTCATGTTCATCAAGTCAATCTTTCACCAGTCTTGCTGTGTGTAATAGTGCATGGTCATCCTGATACACGGCACCACCTTCAGAATACAATGTTTGAACCATTGGATGCGGATGTGTGCATAAGGTGTGTGGTGTGTGTGTGTGTGTGTGTACCTTTGCTCCATGCTTCTGCAGAACCTCCAAAACATCATTATGAGCCCGTTCAGCAGCTACATGGAATGGAGTCATAAAACTACAGAGAGAGAGAGAGAGAGAGAGAGAGAGAGAGAGAGAGAGAGAGAGAGAGAGAGAGAGAGAGAGAGAGGAGAGAGAGAGAGGAGAGAACAGGAAAGAGGAGAGAACAGGAGAGAGGAGAGAACAGGAAAGAGGAGAGAACAGGAGAGAGGAGAGAATGAGGGACAAATGTGCAGGTGTCATCTGTGTTTGAGTTTTACTTTCACTTTCTTGTAGGATCGGCTGGTTTGTCTCTGTCTGTGTCTATGAATGTGTGCAAATGTGCGGTGTGTGTGTATTTGTGTGAGTGGTGCGGTGTGTGTGTGTGTATTTGTGTGGTGCGGTGAGTGTGTGTGTATGTATTAGTGTGTGGGGTGCGGTGAGTGTGTGTGTATGTATGTGTGTATTTGTGTGTGTGCTGCGGTGTGTGTGTATTTGTGTGTGTGGTGCGGTGAGTGTGTGTGTGTGTGTGTGGT